>NW_027506478.1:0-56893 GCF_021521415.1 Bidens hawaiensis
AGGTACATAGGTTTGAATGTAGCTCGGTACATTTATATGTTTGTAGGTAGGTTTGAATGTGTAATTAAGACATAAATACAACCAACCTACATATATGTATGTAACATCATATGAAAGGGAGTGAAATTAGGAATTAATGGAGTTATACATTCACTTCTCGCACTTCTCGCTGTAATATCACTTCTCGCAATATATATATATATATATATATATATATATATATATATATATCCTTTTAGTTTTTAAATTTACTCTTTCCGTAGAACATCATACGACACAATTATATACATTATCAAACTATATAACACCTTACTGTGTGGTCCCATGCCACACCGTATGACACCTTGGAATACAAAACCATAGAAAACAGTTTGCCATTGTACGACATTGTATCGTACAGTGTTTCCAAGGTGTCAACTGGTGTGTTGAGGGGTTGTGTGATGTCCTAATGTCTAGTATAATGTCCTAGAAAACTTATGGTTGAGTAAGGTGCCTATGGTATCATAATTACCTTATATATATTTTTTAGCATTAGCGAATACATTGGGACCGGTTGGTTTTCGGTTTCTAATACTGCAACCATTTCGTTTCAGTCACTAATCAGGTCACTAGATATGTGTCCTTACATCGTACGGAAATTTCACTCATTCACCTTTTTTTATAGTAGTGTAACATATAGTTGATCAAACTAGTACCTGAACAAAGCAGTCATGAAAATGAAGACGAATGATGGAAGCTGCCATGCGACGTTCACGAGATATGGCGGCTCGGACCATTGATCTAATTGTATGCAACGCATCAGGACAAGTACCATAGTAGAATGTAGAAGATAATTGTGCTTCACATGGGGTGTTGATAGTTACAAAGAGAACTAATAGGAAGAAGATGAGTGCAATAATATGTGGAGAAGCCATATTGATGGTTTCTGTTAATGGGGCGGGATGATTTATAGGGTTGTTCTCATGCATAATGATGCCTCAACAAAATGTTGTTTCACTTTATCATCAAGTCAATAAATTATCAAAACATTTATCCATAACTTTTAAGCTGAATATACATTATATAATTAAAGCTCACTTATAAAATGTCATCCCGTCAATGATCCCAGCCCAAGTGGTCGAGGAAAAATATATAAAGACTTCATTTTGATAATGTTACATGGAAGGTTTTGAGTTCATGTCACATATGTGAAAAAAAAAAATAGGGTTTTCAGGTTTGAGACAGTGGGTTTTCTTATCTTTGATGGCTTACCTTTTGAGGATGGGTTGGATATGGTCATGTATGTCATAACACGTTAGTGGTTCAAATGGTTGTAAAAAAAGAAAAACAAAATGATTGTGCACTATCAAAGCAACAATCGAATTCAACCACCTGTATAAGTTATTTTCTTCTTTATTTGTGCACTACCAAATCAGCAATCGAATTCAACCACGTGTGCGTAGGTCTTTTGCTTATTTACTTCATCTTTAATATATTATTTTTTGGCAATTGTTGGTAAGGAGAGCACCCGTCATAAGTTTGTTGTTTCATCCTAAATTTCAAATGTATAAAGTAAAACATTTGTTGAATATTTAACGGAAATCTAAATATGATGAATATGATAATTCATTAATTCAAAATGGCATGGGTTCGAACCGCTTTAAGGTATCGGTGTATAGTAGTTTTAGCGGTTATAAAAGAAGACGTGATATAACATAAAACCATGTAAGTTAATGTTACAAATTACAGTGAAATTAAAATGAAGTTTAATCAGAGAATATAAGTCGAACATTCTTTAATCAGGGAAAAGTGAGAACGTTGTGTTCTTGAACAAGGGAGCGCTTAATATAGAATGGCATACAACCAAATCTGGAAAAAGAAACACTATTAAAGAGCTAATCATAGAGCGATTTATGTGCACTACCATGTAGAGGTGGGCAAACTAGGGTTTTTTTCATGAACCAGTTCCGGGTATGGTAAATAAAACAAGAACCAGGATGGGTAGGGACCGGTTCCGAGTATGGTCAGGTTTTTTTCCAGGATTTTATCTGATTTTGGTCGAGTCCGGTTCAAGTTTTGATCGAGTAGAGGTGGAACAAGTTCTGGTGGGTCCGGTTCAATTCCGGGTACGTGTACAAGTTTTTGAAAAACTGAAACCTTCTAGGTTGGGTCGGGTTGGGTTTGAACCGAGTCTTTTGTGACTTTGTCTACCTCAACTACCTTATCTGAACGAAGCAAGCAATGGTCCAGCACTCCAGCACACAAAGGAAAGACATGGGTTGGTCTTTTAAGCAAATGCACTTGGCCCACGATCCATAAACCAAAAAGAAACGGACACGGGCATTAGCGAAAATAAAATGAAAGAAAAGAGGATATATAAAAGTGAATTATTAAATTAAAAGGAAATTTATCAAAAGGAAACGGATATAAATTTTAACAATGAGTTAGCTTTCATCTTGAATAAATTCCATATCAGTTTGTCCTCTTGATTTTTTTCTCACATGAGCGGAGGCGATGTTGTAACGCCGTCATCCAAATGCTATTAGACTATCTATCCTCTATGGTGGGGGGCTTCGAAGCCCCTCTACGGTGCTACGTCAGCGTCACGTAAACACTGGGGGCATCAAAGCCCCATCCAATAATGTCCCGCTATGGTTTAAGGCCCTAAAAACCGCCCATTATATATATATATATATACATATGTATGTATGTGTGTGAGAGATAGAGAGAGAAAGGACCCACCAAAATACCCCACTTTTCCTCTATTCCGCGCCCGGCGTTCCAACTACCTGCAGCACCAGTGCCCCACCACCAAAGGCGCCCCTTGATGGTGTTGAGCGAGGGGTCTTATATTTAAACATTTGAATAGTTGTAAGTAGTGACATGTGAATGTGATTAACTACTTCAACGTGTTTAGTTTCACACTAATTTGACAGACATTTTGTCATACATTATCTTATCTGATCGTATCAATACACCCCTAGCTAACTAGCTAAGTTAGTTAATGATAGGATATTTTGTGTCTTAAGTATATGGACGTGCTTGTATAATCGATTGAACATTGTCTTGTGTTGTTGTTTCTTGATTTCAATACAATTTTGTTTAGCTTAAGCTTAACTCAACATTCAATCAAACTTTTTGTATTTGCTTTTATAATAAAAATGCATGTTTTATTAACCACACGTTTTCTAATGGTTACGCTATCTTATTTACCCTAATTATCTTGGTTATTTAGTTTGTTTACATGACTTAACGATGATCATTACATAAGTGGGTATTCTATCTGATATGTTATAGGTAAGGCCTAATCTTAATAATTTGGTAGAACTGGGGTAAGAAAGAAATTGATTATGAAAAGAAACAAATTGATTATGTATGAAAACAGCTTGTAATAACATCGTTTTTTAAACCCAACACAAACAATTAGTTAATTATCAGGGCTATAGAAGTAGGGTACTAAACAGACCCAAATATCTTTAAGTACCACCCGCGGGACATATGGATCACCCGCATACCACGATAAAGGAGGAACGTCCTCATAACACGCGCGGAAGCATCCTAGCTTCCTCAAAAGTCATCCGCAAGACGGGACATCTGTCCGCCTAAATAAATGAGAAACAATGTCAACGGGACAACTGTCACCAATCAATGACTCTTTAGAAGGAGGATCACGATTCTTACTTGGGGAATACATACTAACCAATGAACAAAGGACACTTGGCCGGGTTGTTATAACCGTGCACATGGCCAGGGTGCGATCCGTCCTATCATTTGGCGACACGTGTCCAGGTTGTTATACTCATACACATGAGACGTATAGCTCAACCTATCACAAGAGGACACGCGTCCAGGCGGTTATCAAAGATCTTCTAGAAGAGGACAGCTACCCCAATCATCTTCCTATACCCTTCGGCTATAAATACCTTGTCAAACGGTATGAGGTATTCATTCACTCACCTACATTCTGACTACGCTTAGTCTATTTACTTCAGTACTTTCTCCGTTTACGAACGTCACTGATTCTCACGCCGGAGGGTGGTTACAGGAAGACCCCCTCTCTTGTCCTTCCTGTAACGAGACTCATGGTGTCTGTTTTGCAGGTTCCGGTCATTGGACTTTGGGAAGTTGTACTCATATCTAGGTCGTAATTATCGTATCTTACCCTGTGGACTCACTAGATCCAGGACCCGTACCCGGGGATTGGATCTGTGTTTCTTCATTAGCGCCATCCGTGTTTTGTGTTAGAACAACAATAGTTTTCGTTGGTTTTTTTGGTTCGTTTGATATGAGTAAACTTCCTGAAGGGTTGACGGGAACCCCTGCACCTGATTCACGTGTGACTAACACAGAAGCACCTCCGGGTCTTAGTGTTTTTGCACGTATTACGACTCCAAGCGGGCGTACTCTTGAACGTGTCACAACTCCGGGGTCACGAATCATTGACGTAACACCTGGGGGTTTTACCCTGGAAAATGTTACAACACCAACCGGTCCCACTCCCACAGACATGGGATGTGGCTCGGCACCGGAAGGTTCAAATTTGGGTAATCTCAGACGGATTACAGAAGAGACTCGCCGAAACCAGTCAATATTGGATCTGGAATATGATTCAGGCAACTCTGACATGGCGAGATCTCATCAGCGTAATTCCAAATCTAGAAAGCTAACTCCCGAGGAGTGGCTTCATGTGCGCAGAAAACGTGATGAACGATTTCATGCTCGCACTTTGAATTATGAGGAATCTTCCAGGAGATCTCCTTCTCCTCCACCAACAGTAAGAGGGAGTCAGATTCGTTACAGCCAACAGACGGAACCAGAGTTTGGCGAATTACCGAGGTTACGTCCTCGTCCTCGCATGAATATGCGGATGCCATCTTACTTAGAAGAATTTGACAGTTACGACTCAACTTACCAACCGGGAGAATACAGTATGTATACCGGTGATAGTAGGATGAGCTCACGGGCAAGAAGCAGTCGTTCGCAGGACATAGTCCGCCACACTGAGTACCATAGTAACGCTGAACAAGACTTCACTAAACCATATCGCCGGGCGGCCTTTGCCGAAAAATCGACATTCATAGCAAGTATTGCTACAGCACCCTTCCCTGTCAATGCTAAGATACCTACATCAGTAGGCAAATACAATGGTATGACTGATCCAAGTGATCATTTCCAGAACTTTGTGGCAGTGGGTGGGGTCAGTGGTTAGACGCTCCCTTATTGGTTTCATATGTTCGCATTGACATTGACAGGGGCAGCGAGAGAGTGGTTCGAAAAGTTACCTGATGGTCAAAGTTCCAGCTGGGACGACCTTGTAAAAACGTTTTCTCAACTGTTCAGCCAGCAGAAGAAACATACACGAGACCAGTTAGAAATTTTGGATGTTGTCTTCCGCGATAACGAATTCATAGAAGATTTTATCACCAGATTCAACGATGAAAGTATGAATATTGGTAGGATAAGCAAAGATATGCTTCGTGGTGCTTTCCGCAAGAATGTCAAATGTGACGATCTAGTCCACACCCTCACCGGCAGAGATGGAATGCCAAAAGAGTGGGACGATCTTATGACAACGGAAAAGGTGTATGCTAACACTGAAAAAACTTTGAAGAATGGTAATCCGAAGCAAAAATTTAAAGTCGAGTTTCAAACTCCGAGACCTGATAGACAGGCAAAAGGCCCTATCTGGTCGAGACTTCAGCCAAGTGTGGAAGTATCAAAACCATTTGATGCAAGATCCCTCATAGGAAACAAGAACAAAGCGGGACCCTCAAACCGAGGCCCCAACAATTGGACTCCTCTTTCAAAGACTCCCTCTGAAATTCTCACTACAGAGAATGTAAAATTTAGAAAGCCACAGCCACTAACAAGAAGGTCATTCTTGGATGCTAAGAAGCATTGTTCGTATCATGATGACATTGGTCATAATACGAATGAGTGTAGAACATTGAAAAATGAAATTGAGGCGGCTGTGAAATCTGGAAAACTCGGACACTTGGTGAAAAATGGGAAGCCCGATAATGGTAAAGCTCCCATTCGGGACAACCAGGGTCCGAGCAAAAAGCAAATCAAAGATTTAAACGTCCATATGATACAAGGCGAGTATGATACGGGGAAAAAAGAGGAAGGAATCTGACGATGAGGAGTGGAAAAATGAACCAGTGATCTTTCCACGAATCAAGGGAGGTCCGAACAACAAAAATCCCCTGATCATCACTGCCCTTTTCGGACACTATCGCTCCCAATATGTCTTCTTCGACACTGGTAGTACATCGGACATTATGTATGAACAATGCTTTGAACAGCTTGACGAAGAAGATAAGGAAAAACTGAAGCCTATCCACGCCCCGGTATCAGGGTTTGGAGGGGAAATAATGCATCCGCGAAGGGTAATTTCATTCCCGGTCACCCTAAGTGACGGAATTCATTCGAGGACCGAGGAGGTCGAATTTCTGGTTTTGCTAGCAACATCGAAACATGACATTATTCTTAGACGAGAAGCAATTGGTGACTTCAATGCCCATCCGTCCACGGCACACGGTGCAGTGAGAGTTCCAACCTGCATTGGCATAGCAATAATTCGTGTCAATCGACATTACTTTGCGACCGAGAGCTCAAAACCCAGTAAGATTCCGAAACAAACTTTGAAGGCTGAACCAGAAAAGTGGGTTTTGAACATAAATTTTCCTGATCAAACTGTAACAATTGGATCTGCTATCTTCGAAATAGTATGGACTTTCTTAAAACAATTATTATCAAAGAATATTGATGTGTTTGCATGGCAGCCCGCGGACATGACTAGTGTCCCGCGGAGTATTACGGAACACAAATTAAGGTTAACCCGTTATTTACACCGATTGTTCAGAAACAACGTAAGATGGGTCTAGAACAAACAAAGGCAATGAATGAACAGGTCCAGGACCTCTTACAAGCCGGGATCATTCGTCCAATCCGTTATCAGACTTGGGTTGCCAACCCAGTTATCGTTCCCAAGAGCAACGGGGTATGGCGGATGTGTATTGATTTTAAGGATCAAAATAAAGCATGTCCTAAGGATTGTTATCATCTGCCAGAAATCGACCTCAAGGTTGATGCTGTGGCACCATTCAAATTCAAGTGTTTCTTAGACGCCTACAAAGGCTATCACCAGATCCGCATGGCAGCGGGCGATGAAGATAAGACAGCATTTCGAACTGACCAGGGCACCTTTTGTTATAAAATGATGCCTTTCGGACTAAAGAATGCGGGAGCCACATATCAACGATTGATGGACATAGCATTTAAAGATCAAATTGGTCAAAATTTGGAAGTTTATATGAATGATCTTGTAATCAAAAGCGTCGAGGAAGACCAAATGTTGAGAGATATTGAAGAGACGTTCGAAACTTTAAGAAGCATCAATATGAAGCTGAATCCAGCCAAGTGCTCATTCGGAATGGAGGAAGGAAAGTTTCTGTGAGTAATTGTCACGAGTGCGGACTTCAAAGCCAACCCAGATAAAGTTCAAGCTGTAGCCCGCATGCCTTCTCCTTTTTCTCTCAAAGAAGTTTTGGCAAACCATGCAGCCAAGTCTCACCCTTTCATCTCAACTTTAAGAAATTGTCTCAAGAAAGTACAATTTAAATGGACCGCAGAAGCAGAACCAAGCTTTCTTGGAGGTTAAAAAGTGTTTGATGGAACTTCCCATGTTAACAGCACCCCATGCAGGAGAACCTTTAACGTTATACTTATCAGCTTCAGAAATTGCAATTGGGGCTGTCCTTTTGACTGATCGAAAGAATGTTCAAACGCCGATTTATTACGTCAGCAGAACATTGTCAGACCCAGAAACAAGATATTCTATGCTCAAAAAACTTGTGCTGGCACTAGTTTATGCTGCCAGACGCCTCCGCAGGTACTTCCAAAGTCATCCCATCAATGTCTTAACTGGATACAAGCTCAAAAACGTTCTCAGTAAGCCAGAATTTTCTGGGCGATTGGCCAAATGGGCTATTGAGCTAGGTGAACACGCGATAGAATATAAACCTAGACTAGCAATCAAAGGGTAAGTGTTGGCGGACTTCGTAACAGAAGTCCCGCACCACAAAGAAAAAGAATGTTTGTTCGAGCAACAACCCCATGTGCCTCCGGAATTGGGTCAGATTTAGTCTCTTTTCACGGACGGAGCTTCAAGCAATGAGGGGTCTGGCGCAGGCCTCAGGCTAGTCAATCCCGAAGGCCATGAGTTTGCATACGCTATAAAGTTAGACTTCAAAAGTACTAACAATGAGGCGGAATATGAAGCTTTTTTGGCAGGCTTACGGATAGCAAAAAATCTTGGGGTTAAACATTTGGAAGTCCGGGTGGATTCTATGTTGATTGCGGGACAGATCAATGGTACATATGAAGCAAAAAAAGATATCATGGCTTCAATGTATCACAAGCGAAAGATTTAATGCTTCAATTCTTCTCATGTAAAGTCATACATATTAAGAGAAGCGAGAACAAACCGGCGGATGCTCTTAGCAAACTAGCTTCAACAAATTTCGAACACTTTGCTAAAGATATACGTGTCGAAGTATTGGATCGCCCGTCTGTCCTAAAACGGAAAGTTTTGATAATTCAAACAAGAGCAGAATCGTGGATGACACCCATAACAGCTTATTTGTCGTCCGGAATCCTCCCGGAAGAAAAAACTGCTGCCAGGAAGATAAAACACAAAGCCTTGAACTATCAGATACATGACGGTGTTTTGTACCGACGCTCTTTCCTCGGGCCACTGCTTCGATGTGTGGATGCCGAGGACGCGAACTATTTGATCAGAGAGGTTCACGAAGGCATATGTGGTCTTCACGCTGACCCGCGCATGGTCGTAGCAAAATTAATGAATGCCGGATATTACTGGCCAGGAATGCATTTGGATGCTGTGCAATAAAATCAGAAAGTGTGATTCATGCCAGCGTCATGCACCTAATACGCTACGACCAAAAAACGAGTTAGTTCCTGTCACTTCGGCTTGGCCGTTCCAGAAATGGGCAATCGACATAATGGGACCTTTCCCCGAAGCCCCCGGACGAGTCAAATTCTTGATAGTAGCAATCGACTACTTCACAAAATGGGTAGAAGCTAAACCGGTCGCCTCCATAACGGCAGCAAGCGTTAAGAAATTCCTGTGGGAATTCATAATATGCCGGTTTGGCCTTCCTCTGGAACTCGTTAGTGATAACGGAACTCAGTTCGCAGACAGTGGGCTACAAGAATGGTTAAAAAAATTAAACATTTCTCACCTACTTTCCCACCTAAAGTACGCCTCTCACTTAAAACCTCTTGGCTGCCCGCCAGGGCGTTAGCCAGATGATAAGCTACATTCGTGTGGAGGTCGTGGCGGGAAAGGTCACGTTGATATGTCATCTCAGCAGGCGGAGCACAATGCTCAACAAAATCCATACAGGTCCAAGGATGTGAAAACCGGGATCCATTAGTAAGGTTCCATGGAGGAAAAAACAACTCATGTCTATCACCCAGGTTCGTATCCCCATAGTAACGGGAATCCGAAGGTTTAAGATGAACAGGGGTGGAGGAAGACTGCTGTGGAGGGGGTCGAAACGGAAATTCTTCGGTTCTAAAATCTTCCTCATTAGTAGCAAGGTTGTCCTGCTGATCCCCAGTAACACTCCCAGTCTAAAAAAGATAGTCTAAGCGAGTATCACGATCAGACTAGTCGTCGGGACCTTCTGTCGAAGTACCAATCGGAGGAGTCGGCATCCTCTCATCTACAGTAACCTCAACCAGGGGGAGGTTGGCCGACCCTCCATATCAGCAACATCAGGCGGAGTAGATGGTTTATTCTTCGCCCCTCCCCTTGAAAAGGGGGATGATGGTTTTTTAGAATGAGGAGTTGGTGTAGATAACTTTTCAGATATATCCTCACTAAAGATCAACGGATCTGCATAACAAAGTTATACTTAGCTAAACACTCATAAAAGAATACAACAATTAAAGGTTAAGTCATACCTTCAACAGTATCAATACGGTCAGCAAGGCTGTATTGCGGCTTCTTGGGACGATGCACTTTTCGTTTTTTCTTTGATGGTCCCGCCTCAGTATCCGCAGGCTTCACATTCATGTGCCATGTCTGAGAAGCTAGGAAAGCTCTCTTTTTCTCCAATTCTGTTAACAAAGATGAGACAGAGGAAAATTCAGAAGCACCTCCATCAGAGTCTCCCTCTTCTTCCGAAACAGAAAACTGAGAAGCCTCTCCATCATCATCACTTGATGATAAGATGGAAATAGTTCCGTCGGAAGTAATGGCAGTAAGGGGAAGAGGGTTTAGAACATACGCACCTGTTTCAAAGGTGACATTCGAAGTTACAGGTTCAGCTCGAACCTTCTTCGGAAAAAGAAATTTAGACTTGGTTTTCTCAAGAATAGGTTGGTCTCCCGCCTCGCGGATGCTCTTGCGGACACAACCCCTATTTTCAAAAAGAGCATTGAACATAGAGCTCTGGCCTGAAAAAGATAGAAACTTGATCATAAAAGTATTCAAAAAATCAAAGAGACAATAAAGATAACTTACGTTCATTAAGATCCGCAAAAATGGGTTCCATGAATTCTGTTGGCCACAAGCGACTCATACCCGCCCACACTAAAGCTTCTTCCGGCAAGGCGCGCATAGGTGAGGGTTCCATGGTAAGAACACGATACCACTCACGACCCTCATGAGCAGCTGTGACAACATCCGGAAGGGTAGAATTCACTGAACGGCGAACCATGGTCAAAGGAACGACATCTTCAGATATCCAAAAAAACTTGTTACGCCAGTCAATGGACAACTTTTCAACTTCATACCCAATGCTTCGATCGGAAAATCCTTGGCACGTATACCAGCCATTATGGTTAGTGAGACGATAAAAAACCGGGAATCGATCTATGTGGGGAACCATATCACGTGCTATACATACAAATTCGTAATGACGAATTCGCATCATAGCACGAGGATGTAGTTGAGATAAATGGATTCCATAAGCAGTCAAAAGTCTCTCGAAAAATTTTGTTATGGGAAGATGGAAATTCCCATAAACAAAATAATCAGCATACACAACCATTTTCCCAGGCGGTGGGAAACTGGCGATAGAACCAAGGGAAGGAAACTCCGACCCCCATTCAGGAGGAATACCGTACGTCTCCAGCAGCTTTTCATATTCTGAATAATCCCATGAAACTTCTATTTCATCTACTTCAGTCTGTACGTTCGACATTGTAATGGAATACAATAAGATAGAAGAAAGATATATGAAAAATTCAGAAAAACGATGAAGATAATCAGAAGAAAAGAGCGATAAAACTTCAAAAAGCAGGGGTCTCTCCTTATTTATACCCATCGCAATTAATGCGATGGGATATGAACAGTGTCACACCCCAACCTACGGCGGAAATGCTGGGGCGCGAACTGATTGCCATAGCTCTCAAGGTACTATCATGTAATATTTATATGACAATATCTATTAATTTTATTCAATTTCCAAGTAAATCAAATACAAAATACAACTCATTAAACAAACAATAAACACAAATTTAATTCTTAATTTTATCTTTTCTAACATAATTCTTTACTAAATCTTCACAAATTCTTGCAACTAATTCAAGCGATAACCTGCATATGCGTATAAAATAGAATTTTGTCAACAACACATGTTGAGTGAGCAACACACCAGTTTAGTTGTACATATAGTATATATAACAAAAATATGTAGCTGCAATAAGTCATATGAGAATAACAAAATAACCAAATGAGCAAGTATAACTGAGATGTCGAGAAGCACAAGGCTATAACGACTGGCGTATGATCATACTAGACTGAGATTATGTTGGACCTCTCCGAATGCGAAAGCATACAAAGCAAATAAGCACATAAACAAGTAAGGTATAAGTTGTTAACACATAAGACAAAGTTGCAGTTTTCGAGTATAAGTATGTATAAGAAATATTATTTACGCATATGTCCCCAAAACGTGAGAAAACGAGTAAAATAGGGGAATATGGTACTCACCTCGATAGACGAACAAAGGTGATTGAGATAATTAGAATGCGGAAAAATCACACGTTGACGATAAAGCTTATAAAGGAAAAAGGAAGTACGGACACGCTAAGTTAATGTACAAGATCGATTATGAAAACTCGATAATTATGATTATTATTAAATTAATATTATAATCTTTTTTATTCATAATATAATAATATATATATATATATAAAGATATTATATGAAAAATTATTATTTGTTAATTATATATAAAGTATATAAAAATACAATACATCCTCTAAAGTTTGCTTGTAATATATATTAAAACATAAATATTAATTTCCATGTTATTATATATATGTATACATGAACGGAAAACGTGAGACAACAAGTACTTATAAAGTCGGTTTTCAAGAAACTAGTTTTAATTAATTATTGTTATATATTTATTAAATGGTTTAAAAGAAAATAATATGAAAAATAAGCAAAAATACGGGGTGGCAGGGGGTCGAACCCACGACCTCCGCCCCATAACTCAGACATAATAACCAGCAGGGCTACAACTACATTCGTTTATAATTCAGTTTAAATTAATTAAATATATAACCAGAATAAAGAACAAACCCTAAGAATTACAATTGATCAATCCCGTCACTGATAATCAAATCAATGATGGGGTTTATGATCTTTGCTTAATCGCGATCCAGAAACATCAAACAATTACCTCGTTTATCGAATTGAGATAGGTTAATTGTTTCACCCAGTAGCCGACCAAATATGATTACGAACGAGCTAGTAAATGGCTAAGATAATACGATTAAGGATAGGGTTATAGTTGGCGTTGGTGAGAGGAAGGTTGGTGCGAATTTAATTGCGTTTATGATATAGTTTATATAGAAAACGATATTAGGGTTCCATGCGTGAGTAATAAGCTACGGCCCAAGTTCTGGATTCTTCTAAACGTAATTGAATGAGGGGTAAGGGTCGGCTAGATGCGAATTAAGGTTTAGGAACGCCTAATTAGACTTTGGTTGATGGATTTGGGCTCAAGAACAAGTTAGGGTTTATAATTAAACAAAACAGGCCGGGTTCTAGTTCGTAAATCAAAAACGAGAAAAATTGGGTTATTACAAACAGTAGAGAGAGAAAACCATCACCCAACCAGTGACTGCCACGTCACGCGGGAAATTCGAAAAAGAGAAAAAGTTGCACAGTCGGGTACAGTGACAACCGTCAAAAACGTCCCATCATCTGTTCACGCGCCTGTGAGTGGTCAACTTGTCATTTTTTCATGATTATCCATACCAACAGAAGATATTTCCTACCTACTTCCAAAAGACTCAAAAAACCCCTAACATACATTAAGTCCAGAATTTCACCCGCATAAAGACTTCACAAGGAAGAAACACTGGACTGGGGGGACTTATAGAGGTAGGGTACCAAAAAGACCCAAATATCTTTAAGTACCACCCGCGGGTCACAGAGAATGCTCTTATAAGCCACCCGCGGGACATATGGATCACCCGCATACCACGATAAAGGAGGAACGTCCTCATAACACGCGCGGAAGCATCTTAGCATCCTCAAAATTTTTCCGCAAGACGGGACATCTGTCCGCCTAAATAAATGAGAAACAATGCCAACGGGACAGCTGTCACCAATCAATGACTCTTTAGAAGGAGGATCACGATTCTTACTTGGGGAATACGTGACATACTAACCAATGAACAAAGGACACCTGGCCGGGTTGTTATAACCGTGCACATGGCCAGGGTGCGATCCGTCCTATCATTTGGCGACACGTGTCCAGGTTGTTATACTCATACACATGAGACGTATAGCTCAACCTATCACAAGAGGACACGCGTCCAGACGGTTATCAAAGATCTTCTAGAAGAGGACAGCTGCCCCAATCATCTTCCTATACCATTCGGCTATAAATACCTTGTCAAACGGTATGAGGTATTCATTCACTCACCTACATTCTGACTACACTTAGTCTATTTACTTCAGTACTTTCTCCGTTTACGAACGTCACTGATTCTCACGCCGGATGGTGGTTACAGGAAGACCCCCCCCTCTTGTCCTTCCTGTAACGAGACTCACGGTGTCTGTTTTGCAGGTTCCGGTCATTGGACTTTGGGAAGTTGTACTCATATCTAGGTCGTAATTATCGTATCTTACCCTGTGGACTCACTAGATCCAGGACCCGTACCCGGGGATTGGATCTGTGTTTCTTCAAGGGCCGTCTCCGAGAATTTATATGCCTCGACCGAGCCGAAATAAAAGGCCCGTAAACTTTAAAGAGTAACGAAATAAAATAAGCAAACAGAAATTTTAGGCCTATGTAAATGGTTTTTTGTTTGATTTAAACAATTAAATTTTAAATGGGCTTACTTGGTTATGATTTAGGTTGCGTAAAAAACTTTTTATATAAAAATTAGCTTAAAAATGTCTCAAGTGAGACTAAAACCTACAACCTTTAGGTTGGAAGTCAAACTCATTTGCCACTAGACCAATCTAGTTATTGTACAATTAAAGTAAAACATAAAATATACATATTTCTTTTTCATATATATATATATATATATATGTATATATATATATATATAAATGAAAAAAATTGTGTCCCTGAAAAATTAAGTGCCCCGGCCGGTCGCCCACATTGCCCTATGCCCAAGCCGGCCCTGTTAATTATATTATCATTTATTAATAGGTTCATAGGTGCCAGATCAACTTAAGTTGAGTATGGAGGGCCCGAAATGCTTTGATTTTGATGGAAAAAAAGCGAACATCGGAGATGTCATATGCGACATTAGATAGTTAAGTTTTCTTGGGTTCAAACTTAGATCTATATACAAATCGATTTGCTGGTCAGAGTGGTGTAAGTTTTCCTTGATGTAATTGTCTTTTCTTGCTTTGTTTCGGCTCTCCTCCGGGTTGTGGAGGGTGCTTTTGGCTCCGACCTTTATTTATAGAAGTTCACAGTTCAAAAAAAAAATTTAAGTTGAGTATTAGAAGTTGAACATTTGAAAAATGGCGATAACTAGATTTATGCAGGTATAACAACACTATAGAAGTTATAAATTATATAAGAAAAATAAAAGTGTTAAACCACACATGTATGTTAGCACATACAAAAAAAATAAAAAATAAACCACGCATGTACATTAACTCACAAAAATGAACCCAAACGTAAAACATAGAAAATACGTGATGGGCCCCGTTAAACGACACATAAAATTGACTTAAAAACATTGAACCACGCTGATGCGTTGCAGCGTTTTAACTCGCAAACTTTAGACCAAAATGTAAAGACGTTATCGTAGAAAAGAGTAACTAAGTCGAGACGATATAAACTTATAAAGTATAGAGTGTATCAAAATTCAAACATAAGGGTTATATTGTACTATACTAATACTTTTAACAAAATAAAAATAAAATTTATTAGTACTCAAAAGAGAAGAAATGAAAAGTTACTAAAGCCTAAGAGAAGAAATGAAAAGTTACTAGATGAACAAACCTTATGCACAACCAAAACACATATGGTATAAGTATTGATGAAACTTGAACGAAAACTTGTGTGTATATATGCATTTATACCACACACAAATTCTTTTAAAAGAAAACAAATAAATTAACACCACCAGGGGCGGACCCACATAGTGTGGATCGGGGTCCCGGGACACCAATGTTTTTTAAAAATTTATTAGAAGCGGTATATTAAATTTTTTGAGGACCCCATAAGATTTAATACTTGGAACCCATACTATTAATGTTGATGTGGTCTGGTGGAAAGTCCCTTGTTTTATCTTTGAAAGGTCATGGGTTCAAGTCTTACAAGGCTCAGTTTTTGGTTTTTTGTGTTAATTTTTAGTGTTAATCAATCATTTGATTGCTAATGTTGCAATGATAACTTTGGAAACATTCAAACACCTCTAAAATACATATCATTGTTTTCAACTTTATGCATGGTTTTCTTTAGAAACATTCAAACACTTTAAAATATCAGTTTTATTTTTCACTAGTTTAAGTTAATGGTTTTCAACACATGCTTATGAAAGGGTGGATCTAGGTTCTATCTCAAAAATGTTTAAGAAAGGGAAAACAAAGTGTTTATGTGTCAACCCGACCCATTTTGACCCGTTCAGGTAGTGATGATTGAAAAGAAAGTTTTATTATGATATTGTTTTTTATTATGTTCTTCGCCTCGACCCGACCTGAACAACGACCGACCCGAAAAATTTGAACACCGAAAATATGGGACCCCATTGGCAAAAAATCCTGGGTCCGCCACTGAACACCACTAAGCAGAAAAAAAAGTGTTTATGAAAGGGAAAACAAAGTGTTTATGTGTCAACCCGACCCATTTTGACCCGTTCAGGTAGTGATGATTGAAAAGAAAGTTTTATTATGATATTGTTTTTTATTATGTTCTTCGCCTCGACCCGACCTGAACAACGACCGACCCGAAAAATTTGAACACCGAAAATATGGGACCCCATTGGCAAAAAATCCTGGGTCCGCCACTGAACACCACTAAGCAGAAAAAAAAGTGTTTATGAAAGGGAAAACAAAGTGTTTATGTGTCAACCCGACCCATTTTGACCCGTTCAGGTAGTGATGATTGAAAAGAAAGTTTTATTATGATATTGTTTTTTATTATGTTCTTCGCCTCGACCCGACCTGAACAACGACCGACCCGAAAAATTTGAACACCGAAAATATGGGACCCCATTGGCAAAAAATCCTGGGTCCGCCACTGAACACCACTAAGCAGAAAAAAAAATAAAGAGGGGAGTGGAACCCCGGGTCTCCACCAACTTTCGCCCCTGACTACAAACCAAAATGCACAAACCATGCACACACAAAATGAAAAGGTCGATGAGACGACTACCGTTATCAAACAATAATTTACGACAAAGGAAAGCACAAAACTAAGAAATAATAATATATAGGAAATACCATTAAAAATATCAATTAATATAGACTAACATTTTTATCAACAAACATTTATATTAACCATTGACCCTCACAAGAAAACATACCATAATTGAGAAACCCCTATCTACATAAGCTAACAAAAACATATTGAATAAAGATTTAACAAAATTTATTCTAATTTTGAAGTACCGATATGGTATTATCCTGAAGTATGATCTTGCTATACTATTAAAGCAATACAAGTTATTCACATGACCTTCAACTAGCATGTTCACATAGGTTTTCAAGTCATCCGGTTCTATCTATAAAATTGCCAATTAATTCACAAATTAATATTTTCTAGAATCATACCTCACTAATTAATATGTTCTATAATCATAATCAAGTATTTCCTTTGAAATGATTTAGAAACCGATTTTGACCACAATTAATTATTTATAACTGATTTTGTATTCCTTTTTTTAGTATGACCATTATTTTAACAATTCAATGATTTTTATAGCAGTTTCTCATTTCACAATTTATATATATTTTTTCATACATTTTGTGATTTTGCAGAAAACAAGATAAAAAAATTCTTATGATTATATATAATGTTTGAAATATTTTTCAACCGTGTATAACACGAGCCAATATCCTAGTGTTAATAATATTGTCAGAGAGGGAGTGTTATAAATGAGCCCTGATAGACAATTATTGCATCATTACTCCGTCTAATTACCCATCACTATGTTCACTATTATGTTATTACGTTTCCTTTTGAAAAGTAATTGACTTGAGAAGAAATCAACCCGGCCCGAATCAACCCGGGTCAACCCGTACCCAAACAAACTCAACAATATAACCAATAATTAAGAACCCTAATTCACAATTCATATATATGCTCATTCATCATTCGCATTTCCAATAATATCATTCATTCCATCACTCCTCACCGCCATACGATTTCCGACGAGCATTGTAACCTCCGTCCGCCGTACGAATAACCTAAATCACACGTCTCCGTGGTAAATGTTTCAGCCTCTCGAAACCCTAACGCCGGCTGTAATACAACACTAATTACGCTCCGATCAACTATCCAACGCAACACAGAGGTACGAATTTGTACAAATTATTTAACAGTTTGTTCGTTTTTGTAGTCGTGTATTTGACCTAATGTTGCATTTCGACCGATTAACACGAACGTATGATGATTTTGCAGTTTTCTGCGTAATAATAATAATGTGTTGTATTGTTGTATATCTGGAATTAGGTATAAACTGGTGAAATTTAGAGGCTCAATTAGTCGCAGAATTCGTATGATATGTTAATATCGGACCTCTAGCTGAATATCGGTACCGATAATGTCGGAGATATTGACTGATATTGGACTGATTTATCACCGGTTTTCCTGATATCAGTTTTTTAGGTCTTAATTTTCAGTTTTTGGTGTTTAATGTTAGTTTTTTAAGTTGCAAAAAAGGTTAATTTCTAATGGTAGGAGGAGAGTATACTGAATTGTTAGTGTTTAATTGCTATATACATAAATTCTGCATGAGAATTATTTTTTAACAATTTGTTTGTTTTGTAGTAGCGTGTATGATCTAATGTTTCATAAGGACCAATTAACACGAACGTATTATGATTTTCTAGTTTTGTGCTTAATAATGTGTTGTGTGTCTAGAATTAGGTAAAAACTGGTGAAATTTAGAGGCTAAATTACTCGCAGAATTCGTATGATATGTTGATAGTTTGATATTGCTATTGAATATGGATTTTATTTGAATGTTGAAAAAGTGGTGTTCAAGTTAGAGGTGCAGATCGTAACCTGCTAATCGAACCGTAACCTTATGAAACCGGTTAATAGCTGGTATATGAGAAATTGGTTACTAATCGATGGTTAGGAACTGGTTAGGGATTTCGCATAGAAGCCGATTAACTGAACATAAGTTAGGAACCAGTTAGGAATTTCAATAGGTTTTTGTCGGTTAACCAGTAAATGTTTGAGCCTCTGGAAACCCTAATTTTGCTCCGATCACCTACTGCACGCAAGAGAGGTGAAAATTTCTAATTATTTGTTTGTTTTTGTAGTTGTATTTGACCTAACCTTTCATTAGAACCAATTAACAAGAAGATTTTGCACTTTTGAGCATAATAATGTGTTGTATACTTAAAATTAGGTATAAACTGGTGGAGTTTTGAGGCTCAATTACTAATAAAATTCTTATGCTGAATGTTTGGTGTTCAGGTGAATGTTTGGCATTTTGTGAATTTTGTTAAAAAAGAGAACCAAATAACATAATCAACAAGCATGAGATGTAAATTAAAGCTTAGGTCAAGTTGATTATGTAGAGACTGACCGCCATTAACAGATTATGATACACTGTTGACATTCGATTATGATAAACTGTAATGACCAGTCATATCAAGATATTAGGTATGAAAATGGTTTAATGTCTGACATATGTCAAAAATGATACATACCTAATTTAATTATCTGTGTTACTTGCTATAAATATAGCACATGCTTCTATGTTTATAGCTTTTTCAGTGTAGTCGTGACTGTTTATCTCTATCGCACATGCGCATACACACGCATACGCAGTTGTAAATGTTTTATGGTGTTTGGGCACAATTAAAGCCTTATATTAATAATTTTTGTTGAGTTTCATTGCAAAAGTGAAGCTTTAGAAATCACGTTTCTTAATTCTTATAATGATTTGCCTCAATGCTATTTATTGTGGTGCATAATGCCTTTGTATGTTTCAAAGTGCTTACATTTGTTAGTAATAAACATGGCTTAATATAAAGTTAGATGAATTCATCCTCATTAGTTGATAACTTCTTCTTTTTTGTCTTCATTTTAAAATTGATGAATCTTTTTGTATTGGAACTAATGACTTACATTGACCAGGTGAAATGGCTGATCATAGAAACGGTGGAACCCACCCAACCGCCAGCAAGACTGCAGCTGGATCTTCAGGTGGGTACACAATTGATGCAACCACTTTAACCAAACGGTTACAATCACTATACTCTCATTGGCGGGCCCACAGAGACGAATTATGGGAATCTTGTACCTCATTTGCAGTAGCCACCCCACCACCATCTGATGATCTTCGCTATCTAAAGTCATCAGCTTTAAACATCTGGCTTCTCGGTTACGAGTTTCCAGAAACAATCATGGTTTCCTCAGAAAAACAAATCCATTTCTTATGCAGTCAGACAAAAGCATCACTTCTTGACGTTGTCAAAAAGTCAGCTAAAGAAGCTGTAAATGTGGAAGTTGTGATGCATGTTAAAGCCAAAAACGACGACGGGTTGAGTAAAATGGAGGCCATTCTAAACTCCATTGACTCTGTTGACTCACCTGTTCTTGGGTATATAGCAAAAGAGCTTCCGGAAGGGAAGCTTCTAGAAACATGGTCTGAGAAGATTAAGTCATTGGGTTTAACGCTTAGGTGCTGTTTGTTTTTTAAGAGGTAAATCGTCTGCAGTCTGCGGACTACATCTGCAAGCATCTGTAGCAGAAGAGGTGGACCAAACCTCTGCAATCTGCAAGAAATAGACTGTTTGTTTTTAACGTCTGCAAACTGATAAAATAAAACAGAGTGTTTTTAAACAAACCGAATCGAACAAACTAATGGTAATCATCAAAATGCATGGTAACTCATCAAAATGTCATTTTTATTATATAAATATAATTCTTAATAATAATAATAATAATAATACTGAATTGGGATTAAAAGTTAAAACCTGAACAGGGGACATGGTCGGGTCCGAGTTCGAATCTCCAATCAATCGTTCATGTGAGGCATGAAATCATTGTTCCAGATCAACTCATCGGAGGTTAAAGGGTCTTCCTTTTCACCGCCCCAGTACTTACGGAGCTTGATGGTGGTGGGTGGTCTGCCGTAGTCTCCCGGAGCAACACCAGTGCCCGGTACTTACGGAGCTTGGTGGTGGGTGGTCCGCCGTAGTCTCCCGGAGCAACGCCGGTGGACCATTTCCGGGGCTTCTTGTTGGGCAAGATTATCTTGGTCGGCAAAGTGGCTGAATTGGAGTCTTGTTGATTGATGGGTGTTGCTGTGCAGGTTAGTGAAAGATACCTACAACTGATTGCAGCCATTGTTATTGTTATTGTTAATTGATTGGAAGTGCTTTGAAATATGCTTGAACAATGATGAAAAAATAAGAAAAAGAGGAGAAGAGGTGAGAAGTGGGTTGAACAATGCTTCTAGGAGAAGAGGACATGCAGACGTTTTTTAATGAAACGTCTTCGGAAAAACAAACACACTGCAGAGCCCAACGTCTGCGCGTCCTCTTCTCAGTGCAGACAAAAGAGGTACAGAAGTGCTTTTGAGGAAAAACAAACAACACCTTAGTGATGTCACAAATGGGTTAGCAGATCTTTTTGCTGTTAAGGATCCTGGTGAGTTGATAAACGTAAAAAAAGCTGCTTATTTAACTGCATCTGCAATGAAACAGTTTGTTGTACCGAAGCTTGAAAAGGTAATTGATGAAGAAAAGAAAGTGGCTCATTCGTCTTTGATGGATGAAACCGAAAAGGCTATTTTGGAGCCAGCTAGGATTAAAGTGAAGCTGAAAGCAGATAATGTTGATATTTGTTACCCACCAATTTTCCAAAGTGGTGGGAAATTTGATATTAAACCGAGTGCTTCAAGTAATGATGATCATTTGTATTATGATTCAGCTAGTGTGATTATTTGTGCTCTCGGGTCCCGGTACAATAGTTATTGTGCCAATGTGGCAAGAACGTTTCTTATTGATTCAAATACGGCTCAGAGTAAAGCTTATCAGGGTCTTTTAAAAGCCCACGAGGCTGCGGTTGGTGCGTTAAAGCTTGGTAATAAAGCGAATGACGTTTACAAGGCTGCATTTACAGTTGTTGAAAAAGAAGCTCCAGAATTGACTTCGAATTTGACCAAATCGGCCGGGACTGGGATTCGTCTCGAGTTTCGCGAGCCAGGTTTGAACCTAAACGAGAAAAACGAATGAGTCTTGAAACCGGGTATGGTTTTTAATGTTTCACTCGGTTTTCAAAACATGCAGACTAAAAGTAGCAAAGAAAAAAGTCAAAACTATGCTTTATTGATTGCTGATACGGTTATTCTAACCGCTAATGGTCATGAAGTAGTGACAGCGTTAAGCTCGAAAGCGTTTAAAGACGTTGCATATTCGTTTAATGATGGTGAGGAAGAAGACGAAAGGCCACAAGTGAAAGTGGGTTCTAAACTTAGTGAATCGTTGTACTCTAAAGCAACTTTAAGATCCGACAACCATGAAATGTCTAAAGAAAAACTTAGAAGACAACATCAAGCGGAACTTGCGCGCCAAAAGAACGAAGAAACCGCACAAAGGTTAGCGGGCGGGAAAACCGCAACGGGCTATGGAAGATCGTCTTCAAGAACTTCTAACGATTTAGTCGCTTACAAGAATATTAACGACCTGCCACCTCCTCGAGACTTGATGATTCAAGTTGACCAAAGAAACGAGGCGATTCTAATCCCGTTATATGGAAGTATGGTACCGTTTCACATTGCTACTGTGAAAACTGTGTCGAGTCAAGCTGACACGAGCGGAAACTGCTATATTCGTATTATATTTAATGTTCCAGGTACACCCTTTTCGTCTCAAGACCCGAATTCGTTAAAAAACCAAACAGATATTTTCTTGAAAGAGGTATCGTTTCGTTCGAAGGACTCGAGGCATATAAGCGAGGTGGTACAACAAATCAAAACGCTTAGAAGAAACTTTGTTTCTCGAGAATCCGAACGTGCTGAACGTGCATCACTCGTTACACAAGAGAAACTCGTGCTTGCCGGTAACAAGTTCAAACCGATACGATTAACCGACCTTTGGATTCGTCCCACGTTTCCGGGCCGTGGGCGGAAGCTCCCAGGTACCTTGGAAGCTCACGACAATGGGTTTCGATACTCGACATCTCGATCAGACGAGCGTGTTGATATTCTGTTTGGTAATATTAAGCACGTGTTTTTTCAAGCAGCCGAGAAGGAAATGATAACTTTACTTCATTTTCATCTTCACAACCACATCGTGGTCGGAAACAAAAAGTCAAAAGATGTTCAGTTTTTTATTGAGGTTATGGATGTTGTGCAAACACTAGGTGGCGGTAAACGGTCCGCATATGACCCGGACGAAATCGAAGAACAACGAGAACGCGATCGTAAAAACAAAATCAATATGGATTTCCAAAACTTTGTCAACCGAGTTAACGATTTGTGGGGTCAACCGAAATTCAAAGCGTTTGATCTTGAGTTTGACCAGCCGTTACGAGAGCTTGGGTTTCACGGGGTCCCACATAAAGCTTCGGCTTTCATCGTCCCGACTTCAACCTGCTTAGTCGAGCTTATCGAAATTCCTTTTCTCGTGGTCACGTTAAGCGAGATTGAAATCGTGAATCTCGAACGTGTCGGGTTGGGCCAGAAGAATTTTGACATGGCGATTGTGTTCAAGGATTTTAAACGTGACGTGCTCCGGATCGACTCAATCCCGTCCACGTCACTCGACGGGATTAAGGAGTGGCTCGACACGACCGATATTAAATATTATGAAAGTAGGCTGAATATGAGCTGGCGAGCGATATTGAAGACGATAACCGATGACCCACAAAACTTCATAGATGAAGGCGGGTGGGAGTTTTTGAATTTGGAAGCGGATGATTCTGAGTCGGACGGGTCACAAGAGTCGGACCAGGGTTATGAACCGTCTGATGTGGAGCCCGAGTCGGAGTCGGAAGATGAAGGGTCGGATAGTGCGTCATTGGTGGAATCGGATGATGACGCTTCGGAAGTGGAGACAGATGGGTCGGAGGAGGAAGAAGGGAAGACCTGGGAAGAGTTGGAGCGGGAAGCGAGTAATGCAGATAAGGAGAAAGGGGCTGAGTCGGATAGTGAAGAGGAGAGGAAACGGAGGAAGATGAAGGCGTTTGGGAAGTCGCGTGCGGGTCCCAGTGGTGGTAGCGTGGCTAAGCGCCCGAAGTTTAGAAGGTGAGGAGGTTATAGCTTTTAGAATGATGGGATTCTGTTGGTAGGAATGTCTTTTGTGAACTTGGTAGTTGGATCTGGTATGACTTGTATGGAAAACGGTATTTGTTTTTGTTTTTAAAATGGTTTGTCTATCAGTATATTTGGCGGGTCGGGCCGGGTCGATTCCGGTTTTAGTTTTCTGACTGTTTCTCAAGTACTCCTATCCTAAAATAAAATATAAAAAATTTGTGTATGCATTGTCTCTTTTAATAACTAGAAATTTTGGATATTTAAAATATTGACAAAACATTTTAATAAGTTGATTAGAGGACCACCTATTCATCTCCCATTGTCTTCACTTGACCTCTTAGTTCTTTTGTCGTTGCCACGCCTCCATTTACGACTGCTAAGTTGCGTAAAAGACCTCCTAGGCGTCCCAACCGATTAGTCTGGTGATTGAATTCCGATGACCGTGCTATTTTATGCCAAGTAGCATGCTTATTTATATGTTTTATGGAATATTGTTACTTTGAGATGGTTTCCATGTCTTTGGATGCTAAGCATATGACAGTATCGGATTGACATATGATTCGGTGCTCGAATATTTGAAGATCTTTTACTATTAAATCCCAACTTCTAGGGTTTTGAAATCGTCTTGGTTTGGATGACTTATTGAGTGAAAAGAGAGAAAATTCATGAGGCGTATATAGTATTAGATCGGTATATGATACGGTACTATGCCAATGTATGATACGCCGATGGTTGGTATAGCCTGAATTATTGGAGATATTTTACTATTTAAACTCAACATCTAGGGTTTCGTATTTATCTTCGTTTGGATGACTTTCCAAGTGAAAAGAGGCGATTTAGGGCACTTCTAATCATTCTGCTTATATCCGTGTTCATGCTTTCTATATCAAAATGAAGTATAAACTAAAGATCACATGATGATGAGGCAAGGCTAATTTCATTATGATTACCTTCGTGTGAAGAATTTGGATAGGTAACAATTTGGAAGTAACCAACTTTTCCAAACAACAAAAAAACCACTGGTTTTTGTGTTGCAAAACATTATTAATAGTATTAGAAAACTAAAAAAAGATATTTCATAGTTTTTCCCGTTTCACACCATTCGGTTTCTCTGAATCAAGAAACTTTGTTTTGGTGTTTCAAAATTCATTGCTCATTTCATTTGGCAAAACAACATTCTATAAAAGTACATGTAGATGAAAAAACTACTCAATAGATTTTAACTAAGTAGAAAGAATAAATTATTAACTAAAGTTATAAACGATCGAACATTACAAACAAACCCCTTTTATAGTAGTGCGATCATGCAACGTGTTATGTGTTAACTAAGTAGTTGTTACACGGAAACTTACCGTATATCCTCATTTTCCTTAATATTTTAGAATCCATAGCCGTTAATTAGCAAAAAATGAAAAGGTTTGTTACCTCACATCAAATGTTGATATAAATCATGTATCTTTCAAAGAGTTTGACAGAACAAAAATGTATCATGTAATTGTGTATGTAAAAAAGGTCTTGCATGAGATGTAAATGTGTAACGAGTACAACGTCGCTAATTAGTAATTACCATGGCGTTATTAAATATATGTTAGAGAACCCACAACGTGCTGTTAAAATTTTTACATTGCGACTATCATATTGATATTGCTATATGAACTGATCTTGAACGTGTTATCGAATGTGATACTAAAACTGTAACTGTATGTGATAATAAATTACTTGATACCGAACATGATATTGAATGTGATACTGAACATGTCACTTAATTATTGAGGTAGGGTCATAAAGCAAGGAGATAGGCCCAGAAGCTCCTAGCCCAATAGACGCTTCCACTGATCACTCCTGCTAAAGAATAGTATCAGCGGAAGGCACCTACCAAGAAATAAATAAAACATTTTAGAAGCATACAGAGGACACCTGTATGCGGAAGAACGAATAAGTACAAATAATTCTTTTAGAAGCCTGCGGAGGACACCCAAGGGCAAAAGAAAGAATGACTTCACATTTGTAAGACGAAAAAGATGATAAACAAAAGATTCCTTGATAACGGCGCTTACCCTCTCAACAAAGAGCACGTGAAGTCGTGAAGATGTAACCAATAAGGAAGAGCCAGCTCGACATTCCCTAACGACCTGGCACATGGCCAACTATTACTTCCTATCAAAATCGGTCACGTGTCTCTCCAGGTGAACAAAAGCATCTTTTGGACATCGACAACTTGACAAATAGTTTTCTTCCACCCCTGGCTATAAATACCCCCATAATTATCAAGAGGTATTCATTCTCTCAACACCCAAAAATACATCACTTCACATTTAGTACTTTCTCTCTCTAAAAACAGTGGAATGATTCTCACGTCGAAGAGTGGTTACAAGCAGATATCTCATCTTGTCCTTCTTGTAACGAGCTCACGATGGTTTATTTTGCAGGGGATGGATTTGCTTAAAACTTGTTTGACTGAACCACATTCCTAAACCTGTATCTGAGTGGAACATATATCTAATCATATTCACGGTTCGGATCCGTGCTTTTTCAGCACTTCATGTGATACTAAAATTTCTATATTTTATGATTTTGGTACCTTTAGTTCAGTTTATGTCTATGTATATGTTGTAGTTGTTAATATTGCTCATCGAACTTAGCTCATACGTACAATTCTTTCTTGTATGTTAAATCACAGGGCATTGTTGGATGACATCGAAGAGTGCATGGGAGTTTGAAAAGAAAACTGAATTTGTAAATGTAAAAGGGATTCATTTTGTAAAGAGAAAATTCCTTAAATGACCCGTTTAAAGAGAAAGAAAATTTAAATGACTCATTAATAATTAATATTTTCAAAATGGATCAATAAATTTGAATCTCGTCTGACTTGTCCAATTTAAAGTGAATCCCGTCTTTTTCGTTCAAATTTTGAATAATTACGTCTTTCGAGTCCATTTTTTTTTTGTCATATTCTCTAACACTTTTTTTTGTCTCTTTCAACCTCTCTCTTCTTCTTTTTTTTTCATCATCATCCTTTTCTTCTTCATCACCGGCAATAAAAGGAAAACCTATCAACGGAAAACGGTCAAGTTCCAAGATTTCTCGTCGTTGATCGATAATTATTAATATGATTTCTGTAACAATAATGAAGATGACGAACTTGACGATGAAGCCACTCCGTTTTCATTGAAATATTTCTCCTCGGACAAGTCGAAAACTAGAAATCGTCGGAGATGATGAATAAAAAGAAGATGATGATGATGAATAAGAAGAAAAAAAATGTAGAGAGAGGTTGAAGAAGAGAGAAAAAAGTGTTTGAGAAAATAACAAAAAAAAAATTCTCAAAATTTGGATTGGAAAAACGAAATTGTTTAAAATTTGAACGGAAAAGACGAGATTCACTTTAAATTTGGACGGAGGAGACGATATTCAAATCTTTTTAAATCATGTTGCCCCATTCCAAATATTTTTGTCCATTTTAGGAATATTAAAAATTAATGAATCATTTAAATTTTCTCTCTTCAATTGGACCATTTAAGGAATTTTCCCTTTTGTAAAATGTAAGAATGCAAGTATTTATAGATTAATAAGGTTTGATTTATTGTATTTGTATATGTGACATGTTGGTCATAAGTATTTTTTTTGGGAGTGGGGTGAGGGTGGGTTTTGTGTGGGGGTGGGGGAGGGATTACATAACTTCTATATGTTTGCAAAGTCATCGGCCAATAGGAAGCTTACACACACTGGTGCACACTGACCAGTCAAACAACTAAACATAACATAACAAATAAAACCAAACAAAGACACTTAATTTAGCAAATGAGTCTATCCCCAGTAAGCACACGGGGTTTAGCTAAATGCATTAAACGGGACTATGTTCCAGTTATATGATTTCAAGTGAATTGGTTCATATAAAATGAATTATTATAACATATGATTAAACGTTCAACAAGTTGTATTTGGAAAATAGTCTTGTAATTTCAGTAAGAAGAAGTATAGATATAATACATTTTTTCACACGTATTATATACTTATTGCTTAATTTTATTGATATTTTTATTATTTGGACATCTAGTGTATTACACGGGTTCTAAAACTAGTACCTTTAATATCGTACTAGCATTCAAGACGTAAACAATATTGTGGTATATTCTTTTTTCTTTATCTTGGAAGAAGATAAAATTAGGGTTATTCTAGGGACACCAAACACCCACCAATACGTCCCGTATAGGACTATACGAGGGCGTATTGGCCCCATATATGCCTCGTATAGCCCCCGGCCCCAGGGGTTTAGCCATGCATATAAAGGGGGGGGGGGGGTTGTCCCTAGTATGACCATAAATTATACATAACAACATATAAAGTTAGACTGAATAAACTTGAATAGTTGGAGAATATGAACTATATAGTATGGATAGGTGAAACTTGGATCATATGTATATAGCATCTAATGTTGCTGATTATTATCAGGTTAATTGTTACGCCTTTAAAAAAAAAGTTGTTACAAATATGGCAGTCATCATTAGCTAGTGTAACACTGTAACCCACGAAGATTATTTCATTGTTTATGATATGATAAACTATCTAAATCTTTGTACCTCTTCTAGTATAAACATATCTGTGCTCCAACATTTTTTAACATATAATCTATTTCACAAACAAATTGATTTTTATATTCTATAAAAGGATATGATAATTGCCAAATCATTCGATCTAACAGTAACAAGAAATTACAAATTAAAAGACATTTAAATAATTTTTTTTTTAATTTTCTGTAGCATCATCTTTTTTTTTTAACTCATATGATGATGAATATAAACGGGTAAACATAATCAGAGCTTCACATATATGTTTTATAATTTTTGTATTTGAACAACTAAATGCTACAATTTACATGGATTTAAAAAAGTAACCTTCTATTCTATATCCTAACAATCCCACTAAAGTGACAATGATAAATAATATAAATTAAATGATGCATTAATGATAGACGAATTAATCAAATATGCATGGTTAAGGCTATGTGTAGTGAAGAGGCTATAAAATTGGACGTTTTGCACCATGTGACGCCAAATCAGCAAATGATAGATTTTTGTTTTTAGGGTGTAATAGTGTTGTTGTGACCCAATATACACACACATATATATAACACAAATATAATAATAATAAAAAGAAATGGAAAGCCGGCGACAAATAGGTTGCGCAACAACCCCCCCCCCCCCCAATTGCCCCACATTTCGCTCTGTGGGGGGGGGGGGGCAGTGTGCTCGTCCAGTCTCACCCCAAATCATCGCCCGCTATGAATGACCTAAGTAGTATAATATGAATATTGTTGGGTAGTATAATATGAATTGTCGTTTAAAAAAAGTTTTAGAATATAAATTAACTAATGTTGCATTAATTTATTATATCAACTAACAGATGAATTAATTACATAGTATACCAAATAACTGATGCATTAATTATACAGTATACCAAATAAATGATGCATTTCTTATATAAAGCTAGCAAATTACATTGAAATTTTCACAGTATCCGCACAATTGCATCTTTCATTCTTTCATTCCCACTTTGCTTTTGGCCTTTCGATGTATACATGTAACACATGGATAAATGCTTATAACATGTTGATTGTTCATAGCGCTTGCATTTTGACCGGTAATGCTAAAGTTCCCAGTTATGAATTTTATTTATTCATTATTTGTTGATCGATTTTTTCTTTTACTAGGCATGAAAAGGACGAGGTTTCCGGCGAGATTTCGGTGTTCTCAAGACTCTGATCTCTCCTTCATGTGGTCACCGTAGATATGCGTGTCACTACTGTATTCACGTGTTCAAAATATCACAAGCGCTAGGTGGCCATCGAAACGCTCACAAGGAACAATGTCTCCACCTGAAACAGACACAACCACAGTCCAATAAAAACACGTGGTTTTGTTGGATTGCAATTGTGATTGTTTAAGGTGGAGATGTTTCTTATGAGCATTTTGATGGCTGCCTAAAGCTTGTGACTTTTTGAACACGCGACTATAGTAGTGACACGTTTATCCGCTGGTCATTCAACCCATGACCACCGACCAATTCTCCACCGTGGGTCTACATCCCATACCTTTGTCCAAACTTTCACTTCTCAAATGGGTTCAAGAAACATGCCAAGAAGATTGCTTCCATGGTTAGCCATTTCAATGGTGCTAGTAGGTTTATCAAAAGGAGACTTCGACAAAGACAAAAATCAGTTGTTTCTTGCGAACGAAATAACCTTCTCCAAACTTTCACTTCTCAGATTGAAGCCTATCAATAGGTAATGTTGCACCAATACCCAACCAAGGCCACTGCAGTACCAATCAAAAATACAGTTATCATTACTGGATAACGAAATGGATTTTGGAATTTGTTAACATTTTTCAAAAAGGGTATTGTTAATAATCCCGGGGGTACTGATACCATTAAACTTTCATGCACCATCTTTGGCAAGTGTAAATGAACTTTAACCCAATGATATAAACTTGAATATGGGACCAACTGATTTATACTTTGTACTGAAATGTTTAGTTTTAGATTTTAAATTGGTACATAGGACGAAGATCACATGTGGCAATCAAGAGGCCTTCTTTATATGGACATCACGATTGTTGGTCGATTTGGATGGCAATAAATGAATATTAAATAACAAAGCAAGCATTTACAAAGGGTACGCATCTAGCCAGGTTCTTGATCGATCAAGACAAATTCTTATATGTGGATAAAGAACCTGGCTAGATGCGATATTCTAGTTTGGAAATCTTGGTGCGGTTATAATTTTATTTTATTTCAATATCCGTAGGTGTCATATTGTAAATCTATCTATAATATATATAAATGAAAACATAAAAATCCTACGTGTCGCGATGTGGTCGCCCCTTTTTTTTGAGTCACCAGATTTGCTTGATTTTTAAATGAAGACTTCTCATGCATTTGACCCAAATTCATGGGTATGAGTCTTACCAAACCCATATATTCCTTAAACGGGTTATAACATCTCCATAAATAAAAAATTATTCTCACCAAATTATTGATGTAAAAATCCTATAAAATAGGATATACTAAAAATTAATATCTTATTTATTTAAAAAAGATATATATATTATTTAAATTATAAAACCAATTTGATAGTAAAAAAATAATCGGGTCTAAAAATTAATATCTTATTTATTTTAAAAAAGATATATATATTATTTAAACTAAAAAACCAATTTTATAGTAAAAAAAATAAACGTGTCTTGGGTCTCATCAAACCATAAGTATATTATTAACTTTCATAAATATTATTTATAATTAAAAAAACCAATTTTATAGTAAAACAAATAAACGGGTCTTGGGTCTCATCAAAGCCATATAACTTTTAAACCGGGTTATAACATCTCATTTATTTGTGAAACAATTTATCATCAAACCATAAGTATCTTATTAACTTTCATACAATAAAAAAAAATATAAATTCAAAAAATAAATAAATATTATAACAAACAATATAAAACAACCCCCGTAATACGGGGATCAAAACTAGTGGTTGTATATGATGACTCTAGTATCTTACCAGTATATTTTTAATGCAAGGCATATACACGTAAACTGTTTTTAAGGGTTTTGATTTGATTCTAATGATATCACAAGCCCTTTTGATCTGATAATTTTTTTTATTTGTTTTTAGAAGTTGACTGAGAGACTAATGAGACATATATAGACTATAGGAAATCAAGAGTTTCTTTAATCATCATCATTATCGTACTCAATAAATTCCACCAATAACAAAACTATGATAGGGTCTGAGGAGGGTAAGATGTAGACAACCTTACCTCTACCCCCTATGAATAGAGAGGCTGCTTTTGGTGAGACCCCGACTCGATAGTAGTTTTGCATCAAGCCTTGGACATAAGGCACATAACACTCAACCATTGGGACACCCACCGTTGGTGCATGTACCTTTGTCTTTCGGTCATCAACGCTACCACATGATGCCTGATTAACCTTCCGTCACTTTTAACGTTATTTTCACGAAATTAGTAAAATAACGTCAAAGTTAGTGCAATTTAACTTTTGCCCACATGAGGGCCCACATATATACATTATATGTGTGCATCGCAACCAGGGCGACGAGAGTTTCTTTAATGAGAAGAAATATTATGGTGTTTTACTGAACGTTGACCAATAATTTTTAACAACCAACTAAATATATATGTATATATATATAATTTCATATAACTTTGTGCATCATGGGTTGTACCTTACCCTTCTATTGAATGTACGTTGCTGACTTCATCTTCTTTCTTGATCTGGTTTGTTGCAAGTTCTTTTCTTTCATTTGTTGCATTGCGATTTCAGGGTCATTATGTTTGTTTGTTGTCTTGCATTCCAGTTGTTTGACGAAATGACTGTGGTTGTTCGTCTATGTTTTTGGCTTTGGTTTGTGCTTTTTGTGATTCGGCAACACAATCCGGCTGTTGTCTTTTCAGTTCTGTTTTTGTAGTTAGTTTTTTTGTGTCTATTTCATGCCAAATTTTGTTTCCAAGGGGTTTTTAATATTAAGGTTTGAAATGCTTTCAATTCAACTCGATTTCCGGTTTAATATGTATCGGGTTGAACAACCGCATTCAATACCAAAGATTGTTTTTTTGGATAACAGTTACAACCCAACTCCCAAAATGGTTAACAGAAACTCTTAATCGGTTTATTTGGTTAACTAAATTCAGCATTTTGTAAAATTGTAGAAATCATAATCATACTAAAAACCGCTATGAATAACCGTTAAAACCTTTTTTTTAACAATGTGGGTTATGTAATAGTTCAGGTTTTGGTTTAAACGTGTCGGGTTAGTCTGGTATATGGGTTGTAAACTGGGCTGCTACAAATCTGTTCGGCACTTGGGTTTTAAAAAGATATATTTTATACACAAAAATGTCCATTCCATTAAGCAGAACAAATATCTATTAATGAATTCTTTAACTAAAATACCTAGATATTGGAAATCAAGAGCATAAAATACTTAGGAAATGAAAGTAAACAGGATTGGATATTTATTGAATAATATAATATCTTGGTTCCAAACAAAGGGTGTCGGCATTCACCCTTATATACACAAAGTTTTGGCGGGTAACTGTCATTTAAACAAAACCGTTATGACAGTTGAAAATAACTGTAATAACTATCTTGATAACCGTTTTCGGTTGTGACTAGATTACCCGACAAATACTTATGTTTATTTACAATAATAATAACCTAAATCTAATGTTTATTTAGAAATACTAAATACAATTAAATGTGATAAATGATGTTTACAATAATAACACACTCCCCTAAACATCATAAGTTAAGGAGAGGTCTTGAAAGTTGGCAAATTCTGAATTGCTTCTTCTACCGCTTTTGTAGCTCCAGAGAAATCAAACCTTCGTCTTTTGAGTATGTGCTTAGCTGCATTCCAGTCACCACTGAGATATAATGCATAATCAGATTGTTCACCGGATATTGTCGAGACAGATTGATTTTCATTAGAAGTTCCAACTTGTTTCTCATTATGAGATATCTTTTATTTCTTCTTTCTCTTGCGCGACACATGTAATGTTGTAATTCTAGTCCATTGCATCAAGATAATTTAGATAGATCTCTTTTACACGCAGATCATCAGAATATTCTAGTCCTAAATCTTTGGCAATGAGAGTCCGAAGATTATATTCATTCACATGCTTTACCCCTCCTTCTTTCTTAACAACAATAAATAAATCGAGTAGATCAAATTTCTTGTTACAATCCATCAATGAAGGGATTGGTTTTGAGAGTTTCAAATAGAAATTAAAGAACCAATCTAACATTTGTAGAAACTTTGTAGAAAATATAAAGATCATCTATACTATCAATCAAATCAAGAAGCGTTATACAGTCATTAAAGGAATTAAACTCCACTACTTCAATAATTAAACACAACCAATATGATTCATTTTGAGAGGAGTTTTTCATTGAAAGTTCTTGAAATTATGAATCCAGATAAGATTTTATAAAGAATTCATATTCGTTATCTTTTCCTAAGATAACTTTATTCTTTTCCAAACGATTCATTTTTGTTTCTTGATGAGAATCATTTGCAGAATCCATTTCTTTTTCAAACATGGGATCAATTTTGTATTTGTGTCCCTCAAACTTAATCTTAAAACCTTGTAACCTTAGTTGTTCCAAACTTTAAATATTTTTACCATAGTCTGGAACATAGAAAACACTTTGAAATATTAACGATTTTCCATTCAGACTAAGTGAAACTTGCCCAACTCCACGTATAAACAAAATTTCAGATTTTTTATACGAATTTCTACCCCAAATGATGTCAGTATTCTATCAAATTGGGACAAATCATTGGCAAAGTGATTTTGTATGTGCATGTTAACATGCCATATTCCTAACCAAGATCCTTGGTCGGTTCCGGATACAATATATTCATCAGCATAATTGTTTGTCGCATACTGATCTTGTGTCCCCATATTGACTGTGTCTCGAATTAGAGATGTGGCTTCATCTTGTTCTTTAAGTTTGCAGTGTCGGACTTTGTGACCAGCCTCCCTGCAATAATAACATAGACGTTTCTCAAGATCTCTAATTCTTCTATTCCTGTTTTTGAAAGATCCTTCCATATTATGGCTTCTGAGATTTATTGACTAGATTTATGATCGTAGTGAATCTGATACCAGATTATTGAAAATCAAGAGCATAAAATACTTGGAAATGAAAGTAAACAGGATTGGATATTTATTGAATAATATAATATCTTGGTGCCGAACAAAGGGTGTCGGCATTCACCCTTATATACACAAAGTTTTGGCGGGTAACTATCATTTAAACAAAACCGTTATGACAGTTGGAAATAACTGTAATAACTGTCTTGATAACCGTTTTCGGTTGTGACTAGATTACCCGACAAATACTTATGTTTATTTACAATAATAATAACCTAAATCTAATGTTTATTTAAAAATACTAAATACAATTAAATGTGATAAATGATGTTTACAATAATAACACTAGAACCCAAATGTGCAAAAGTGTAGACCAATTATATTCTTAAGTACTTAAGTACTTGGAATTGTTAGATCCAACTTGATCTCATAACATAGTTTGGACCGACAAAACCGAACACTCGTTTAACGTACATTATTAGTTCTAAAACAATAGATCTACATACTTGGTTAAGTCTTATAAAGTTTTATTGAGTTATCTCATAACATTCATTATTTTGGAAAGTTGACTTTGGGTTTGACCAATTATCAAGACCCGAACCAACAAACCGAACACTTGTTAAAGACCCGTTTTAGTATCTTTATCCCAATGGAACTTGCATTTTAGCATTTTTTCCCACCTTATTACTTAACATTGGTTAAGTAAATATTAAGGTCATATACTTTAACCCGGTTTCGAGCAAACTTACATTTTTAAAGGGTTATTATTATAAATTATTAAATATTACATTTTAAACCTTGAACTCTAATTGTTTACTTTTTGCAACAATTATTTTATTTAAAGATCTCCAAGACAATCTTTCTAAATCCAAGACTTTCTTTTATTTAGGCTTCATACATTAAACCCGTCGTTCCGGCAAATCTTCAAATTACCAACCTTTTAAGTTTATTACTTGAGCGTGAGTACATTCATCCCACGTTTTCCATCTTTTGTTTTGGGGGTGACATTTCATACTTATTCATATTAAATGATTTATATTTGAGTCTTAAACCACAAACATTATTGTATACTTTACTTAAATAAATGCTCGATTTGGTGTTCTATGCTTACATGATTATATGCTTATGTGTTTACCACTTTTGGAGGGTTGAATCATAAATCCGTGAACTATATTGTATTCTCTTATAGCACGGTGCCGTTAATGTAAACTTATTAACGACCTCATGAAATCCGAATCTATTTGGTATTCTCTTATAGACGGTGCCGCTAATGTATTCTTATTAGCGATCTCATATTATCCAAATTATTGCTATTTATTTCTTTTTTTGTATACAAGATTGTGGCTTTTCTTACTATATACTTATATGTTCAAACTTATGAATTGCTCACCAACCTTTGTGTTGACAAACTTTATTTTATGAAATGTTACAGGTTTGCATCTAGGTTGATTTGGAGTTTGGAGAAGAAAACACCACAAATACCGTTAGGATATTAGCAAAATTGAACAATATTTGATTTGCTATGTTTTGCTATATTTTGTTGTATTTGACTTACGAATATTTGGTTATGTGACATTTTCGATGTTGTGAAATGAAATGAGTTTGTTAAATATTGTCGCTTTAAATAGTGTTATGCGCTTATGAGCAATCGTTGCACCCCGGCATGTTCCGCCGCCTTTTGTCGGGGTGTGACACGAATGATCGTCTATAAATGTGACAAAATATAAGCAGCCCCCATGTGTTCTAGTCTTTATAGGACCACATATGTTTGAATGCACCAAGTCAAGTATACTTTATTTTCTATGAGGCGGATGACTATGAAAAGAAACTCGCTTTTGCTTACCATTCATACAATGAGAACACTTCTTCAAATGAACATCTTTCACACCAGACAAGACATCTTTCTTCAATAAAATAGACATCCCCTTTTCACTCGTGTGAGCAAGTCTCTAATGTCACATACAGTCAAGTCACATCAGAATTCGTCAATGAATTAACCGAGTCTCTGGAAATCTTTGGATGTGACATGTATAACTTTGAAGTTCTTTCACCTCTTGCCACGATCAATGAACCACGAGTGAGTTTCCAAATTTCACCACCAAAGGTATTGTGGAAACCATCATCATATAATGTGCCTGCGGAGATCAAATTAAGTCTAATATTCGGAACATGTTTTACATTGTGTAAAACCAAATCCATCATAGTATCAAACTTCAAGGAAACATCCCCAACACCAACGATCTTTGATCGCCCATTATTACCCATCTTGACATTCCCAAAATCACCAGGAGTATAAGACGAATAAAAATCCCTTTGTGATGTCACATGACAAGTAGCACCACTGTCGACAACCCAACTCGAATCATTACGTGCAATGTTCACTCTATCATAATCACAACAAATATGAAACTATTCGGTGGCAGTGTTAGTTGCAGAAGTACCTTCATCACCGTCATCTTTCTTGTAGTTGTTCTTTTTATTGTTGTAATTAGCCTTATTGTTCTCCTTTTTTAGTTGTCTGAAATATTATATTGTGTGCCCTTTTCTACCACAGTGATGGTACTCATAATCTTCAAACTTCTCTCTAGACTTACTGCGGTGCTTTCCTTTATTATTCGGACCTCTGCTATGACTTCTCCCCTACTTTCGGTAACCAAGACATCTGAATGTGAAGAGGAACCTTGTGACTTTATTCTCTTCTCTTCATTTATAATACTACCTTTATCCAATTCCATAGTAATAATACCGTTTGTTGCGGAGTTGGACAACGATGTCCTAAAAGTCTCCCAAGAATCCGGTAAAGTACCAAGAAGCCATAAACCTTTTTTCTCGTCTTCAAACTTAATACCCATACATGCAAGCTGATTAATTACACACTGAAAAACATTGAAATGATCAGTAACAGGATTTCCATCACGGTATTTCAAATTTATCAACTGTTTAATCAAGAACAACTTATTGTTCCCGGTCTTCCGAGCATACAACTCTTCAAGCTGGGTCCATAGAGTACGAGCATGAATCTCCCCGCTAATATGGTTCAAAACATTATCATCAACCCATTGCCGAATATACCCACAAACCTTCCTATGCAAAATATTCCACTCTTCAACAGTTTTATCTTCAGGTTTATCGATACTAAAAACAGGTAAATAATAATCCTTCACATAAAGAAGGTCTTCCATCTTGCTTTTCCAAACATGATAATTAGAACCATTCAAATTCACCATCCTACCTGTATTAGCTTCCATCGTTCAAACAAGTCTTAACCCAAGAACAAGATCCGAAACTCTGTTGGGAAAAAACGACCACCTAGCCACGAACGGTAAACAAAAAATGCGAAATTAATCTTCGTCTGGCTAAACTTTTTCCCGACCAGAATGAACCAATGAGGATGCAAACAAATAGGTTATTTAAAAGTAAATAGGACCACAATAATTTTAGCGTGAAAAACCTCTCAAGGCGAGAGTAAAAACCACGGGACTACTAGAGCCGCTTCAAATCCACTATCACCAATAATAGCAATACAAAGTCTTCTCTAAATAAAACTAGAGGCATACACAAATCATCATATACTTGGTACAAACTAATATCAAGTATATGGAATAAAACAAAGAGTAAAAGGTAACACCAACGAAAAAATACCCGGTCTCTAAAGCGTCTCTTATCTCTTCACAAAACATCAAAAGAATAAAGCACCCAAAAAAAACTTCTCTTCGTAATCTGTGTCGACAAAAGAAGAGAACCAACCAAAGATGCCTCACAATTCTTTCGTATGTGTGCAGTTGACCATTGACGGATCCAGGAAAATTTCTCTCAGAGGTTGGTTATCTAGTGCTAAATATTAAAATTTTCCAGTATCTTCGGGCCGGGTCGGGTCACATAGAAAAAGATAAAACAAAATTAAATTATAAGTAAAAAAATAAAATTACGTCATTCGTGAGACGCATTAAGATTTTGCGCGTCATTTTGCATATGCGATAAAAATATGAATAAACTTTATATGATTTTTACATAAACAAAACGGCAAAAGCGAAAAACATATATATATATATAATATAATATTCTTATGTAAAATAAAATAATAAGATAACAAAATAAAAAGAAAAAAACTAATTAATTCAAGAAAAAATAAAAAAGGCATACGATAATAACTATGTTAAAAGTAAAATATATACCAAGTTTATTAAAATCATTTACCATTAATATATTATTATTAGAAATAAAATAATTGAAAAAGAGGTGGAAAAGATAAGTGTCGGGAGTCGCTACAGACAAATATAAGGTAATAAAATATCAATTTTTATTTCAAACTTACCTCCGTTGATATCTCCTTCTCCGTTCCCACTGCAACTCCAAATATCATCGGAAAATTTTCCGGCATTATTTATTTTTCTTCATTCTATATTTTCTCCTTATTATTCTCAGTAATTTACAAGGGTCGGTGTAAAAATTTTACAGGGGTCGGTCACGATTTTTACGTATATATTACACTAAATCTTTTTTTCTCACATGGTACGGCCAACCCCCCTAGTCAAATCGTAGATCCGCCCCTGCAGTTGACTGAGAAGGAATAAATAATAATTCCACAAGTCCAAAACTTATATGTGTATGTATGTATGTCGAATTTGTGTGCACACCAAGAAAGCCCACGTGGGCCTAAACCCAAATAAACCAACTCTCCTTATTTGTTCCTCCGTGAACAAACAAAAAAAATTAATAATTAATATATATATATATATATCCTTTTCATTTATTACTTAATAATAATAATAATAACACCCATGTAATATATAATTGTTGGGTTTTCTCATGAGCAAAAATTACCCCAACAGGTTTAACTGGTTTGGCCCAAGAGAATATCTGTCGGTGATGTTGTGACATGGACTTTTAAAGACGTATAGGGAATCGCATGAAGATTTAACCGGTGTGATATTGGAACTATTTCTTAATAAAAATGTGAGATAGCGACAACATATAATCGGTCTTGTGACTTTTAGTTCTATTTTTTTTAGTATGTTCGTATCTTAGTGTTTCTTTTTTTAGTTTGAATTATGTTATATTTTTTAAAGAAACTTTTATTTATTTGTGTTTGATATTAATTTATTAGTAACTTTTAAATAAAAATTAATCTTTTTAGGGTGATTGAAAGGAGCGATATCGTTATTTAAAATAGTTTAGGCTATTTCAGGATAAAACTTATATGATAGTACAATGATTGGTGGACCTTATAGCTTTTTTCTACTTTTTTTTTTTAAATTTGTAAGGAGCACCCTCGCCTCGCTAAACAAAGCAAATTTTTTTAGCAAATTGTGGAAATTAGAATATTACTAGGGAGACGAGAATAACGTTCAACAAAAGTCTACACACTGTATTTGGTTTTTATCAAAATTTCTGCCGTTATGCGAAGACTTCAAGTCAACCATGGTTTTGGCCCAAGGTCTTTCCTAACGAGTACCTTGTTTATTATTGGATAACTAGTTTCTTGATAATAAGATAACAATCTTTCCATTTCACTATTTTTTTTCAACAAAAGCTACAAGTAAATCGGGGTGAAACATGAGGAATACTTATTCGGGTTGGAGAATTCGTCTCGATTTCATATGTATCTTTTTAGTAGCATTGGCACATAAATGTTTGGGAAGTGGAAATCTCACAACACCTTCTTGTCCAGAACAAGAGAGACTAGCACTTCTCATGTTCAAACATAGTGTCAAAGAAGACCATGGAATGCTCTCATCATGGGGGCTTGACAATGACATTGACTGTTGTAAGTGGGCAAGAGTCAATTGTGATGTCTCCGGAAGCGTTGTTAGCCTTCACCTCAGAGGATATGCTAATGAAGACCACCACTTAGTTGCCGATGAGGTGAGTTCGTGTTTCACAAACTTGGTGAATCTAAAGCATCTAGACTTGAGTGGGAATAATTTTCGTCAAAGCCAAATTCCAAAGTTCATTGGGTCATTACTGTTCGTTTCGCGGAATTGGCCGGAATTCGACGGAATGGGATTTTAAATCCCATGAAATGGTATGTTCGTTTCAATCAAGAAAGGAATTGGAATGGAAACTAAATCCTATCAAATCCCAACTTTCATGGGATTTCAAATCCCATCTCTTCTGGGAGGATTGTTACAAAAGACACAGGATTGTTTCAAAACCCCTTACCTAGCATCTTTTCTTCACGTTTTTCTTTCACTGTGACTCCTCGGCCGTCGACTCCGTTGGCGTCATCTTCCGCCGCCGTGTTCTACTTTTATTATTATTATTATTATTATCTACTTTTTATTTTTTTATCAGTGATTGATTAGTGTGTTTAGTTATTTTATATATTTATTTTTTATTATTTATTTATTTTTTAAAATTTTTTAGATTTTTTTTTATTATTATATGTTTGTAGATTGAAGGGAGATAAACAAAATTTAGAATTACCAATTCCATCAAGTTTATCAACCAAACACATGAAATGGATTTTCAAACATTCCAATTTCAATTCCAATTCCATTTCCAATTCCAATTCCTTTAAAAAAATTCAGCGAAACGAATGCACTAAGGTATCTCAATCTCTCTAAGGCAGGTTTTAGTGGTAATATTCCGCCTCAAATTGGAAATCTTTCCAATTTAGAGGCTCTTGATGTAAGTTCACAGTTCATAAATGATCAGTTGATGACAAATGATATCGAATGGATTTCTGGCCTTTCAAAACTCGAGCATCTAAGCTTAAGTAGAGTGAATCTTAGTGGAGTACAAAACCTTGACAACGTTCTTTACATGATTCCTTCCTTATCAAAGCTAATCTTGTCCGATTGTGGACTTCATATGGCTCAACTTAGCTCTCGTCATCTTAATTCCAGTAGAGAACTTGCCAGCATCAAACACGTGGATCTTAGTGGAAATGATTTCAGAGGTCAACTCCACGGCCTATTTCTCAACATGACTTCGCTAGCGTTCCTTGATCTTTTGTGGAATAATTTTAGTATGCCATCGAGCTTCGAAAACTTGCTAAATATGATACCTCATGTATCAGAGTTGCATTTAGCGAGTTGTTCGATCGAAAACATCAATTTGTCACCCATAAATTCTAATATCAGCAAACATTCTAACATCCAACACCTGTATCTTCAAGGGAATGAAATTGAAGGCATGTTTCCATCTATTTTAATAAACATGAGCTCCCTGCTATCTCTTGATCTGTCAGGGAACAAGTTTAATTCATTTATTCCTGTCATGCCTAATCTTCACAAGCTCGATATGTCTGCAAATAACTTAAGGAAGAGTGAGGATGTTGGTATATGGGAACAATGTCACCTTAAAGAATTGATTGTCTCACACAATGAACTTGAAGGAAATATGATTGGCCCATCAACTAATGTATCCAAATGCTCTCAAAATGCATTAGAGATTTTGTATTTAAGTAACAATAGACTTAACGGTTCGATTCCCGAGTCCTTTGGAAGATTGACCAACTTATTAGAGTTGGACCTATCGTTCAATGACTTCACGGGTCCAATCCCTGAAGCTTTGGGGAATTTAATTTCATTACAAAGATTAGATATATCTAATAATCAATTGACTAGTTCTATTCCGGAATCACTGGGAAGATTAACAACTTTTAACAGAAATGTATATGAATTCAAACCGGTTTACAGGCTCCATTCCAGCATCCCTAGGAAGGCTCACGTCGTTGGAAATTCTTTCGTTGTCTTCAAATTTGTTAAATGGGACCATTCCAAGTTCAATTGGAAAACTCACCAAACTCCATCTAATAGACATTTCGGACAATTCTTTAAAAGGAGTGGTTTCAGAAGACCATTTTGCTAACTTCCGTATGTTGAAGTACTTTACTGCAACTTCTAATAGTAAGTTGTTGTTCAATATTTCAAGTGAGTGGCTACCTCCTTTCCAGTTGAAAGTCGTCCGACTTGGTTCATGCAAGATTGATGGTGGATTCCCACAATGGTTTCAAACTCAAAGAAAACTCGAGGAGTTGGTGTTGTCCAATGCAAGCATTGTTGGACCTCTTCCTACATGGTTGCGCCTCCTGCCCAACATACCTATATTCGATCTTTCTCACAACAAACTCACTGGCCCTTTGATGAATCTTCCTTCTGTAAGTATCAAATATTCAGAAGGAGAATTATATTTACAAGATAACCTTTTTACAGGATTTAGTCCAAGGTGGCTATGCAAAATGACATATTTGAAAGTTCTTGATATTTCTAGAAATAGACTAAATGGGAAAATTCCAGAGTGCGTATGGAATCTATCCTTGACGGCGATGCTACTTAGTTCAAATAGGCTATCTGGTGTCATACCGAGTTCTTTAGGTCGTATTTCATCCTTGGTATGGTTGCAATTGAACGATAATAACTTAAAAGGAGAGCTTCCTCAAAATTTGGGGCATTTCAAGAACTTGGCAGTCTTGGATTTAGGTGAGAACAAAATTTCGGGTAGCATACCTGAATGGATTGGTGAAAATGTTACAAGATTGTTTGCTTTTCGATTGCATAAGAATAGATTTATCGGACATATTCCGCACTCTTTGTGCAAATGTGACTATCTTCAAGTTTTAGATTTGGCACACAACAACTTAACAGAATCTATTCCACATTGTTTCGGAGATTTAATTGGCATGCAAGAGTTTTCGTATGATCCGTTCAGTACGACTGACTTTTGGTACGGGGGAGACGTAACCCAGGTCCTCAAAGGTTCTGAACTTGACTATACAGGACTCCTGAGCCTCTTAAAAAACATGGATCTATCAAGCAATAAACTTGTTGGAGAAATACCCGAAACACTAACGGCACTTACAACGCTGGTGGGTCTCAACTTGTCTTATAATCATTTAATTGGGGGAATTCCGAACAAAATTGGGAGCATGAAGTCATCAAATGAATTTCTTAAGTCACTTGAATTTGTCACAACAGGGAAAATTCCGACTGGAAATCAACTACAGACGCTTACAGATCCGTCGGTGTATTTTTATAACCCCTACCTATGTGGTGCACCGCTTCCAAAGAAATGTTCTTCACATGAAAACCCACCAACCACAACAAGATACGAAAATACTAAAGAGCCAAACAAGGTATTATTTTACTCGAGCATAACTTGTGGTTTTGCAACAGGTTTTTGGGGTATTATAGGTGTGTTGGTGTTCAAGAAGCAATGGAGACATAAGCTTTTCATGTTTTGTGAGGCAACCATGGACAAGATATACGTTGCAGTCGCAGTTAAAGTTTCAAAGATGGAAAGAGGAAGGGAGTCTGCGTAGAATTGAAGTAATTGTGAAATATCTTATAATCTAGTATTAATAATTGCTTTCCTTATAATGCAATGCTTTTATTCTATTATTCTTTTATATTCGTAACGGACAGAAGGTAGAAAGTAGAAACTGTTGCGTAGTTATCTTGAGAACTTACACAAATGTGTTAAAAACTTTTCGACGCTTTGATAAAGTTCGTTTACAATCCAAGTTTATGTTTGTACATTAGAATCTGTGTAGCAGTCGTTTACTATGGTATCTACTGTATTATAATAACAGTTTTATCTGAATTTTGTTCACCTGGTGATCATAAAGCATTTTAAGTTTTCTTAATAATCTGGAGATACATAAGAATACAGCTCCAACAATTCTATGACGGAGAACACTTGGAACAGAGCTACTGTACACCACCTGCTGTTGGAATATCGTATGCCCGAGACACATAATTAGGTTAATGTGACTAGTCGTGTTTGATCCAAGTCGGGTCATACCCAATAACGAGTTAGACACACACCAATTATGTATTTGTTAAGATAAGATCTATGAGACAAATACAGAACACGATACATTCAGAAAATCGGGTTTCTGAATACTTACTTGAAAGTGTTAAATAAATTAATTGGTTAATTTATTTATTCAAATAATTATTATTGGAATGATTATTTAACTATATGTTCTTTTGTAAAATGGTTTATAAAAGATGGGGTGTTTATATATTTATTTTATACTTTATAAAATAAATAAAATAAAATAAAATAAAAAAATAAAAAAAAATAATTTTATTTGGGGCCGGTTTTGGGTGGGCCCCACACCCCAAAGTTATGGTCAAATTTTTGTCAAGGATTTGGTGGATGTTGAGTGTATTCTACTTGACTAAAACCTAACACAAAGATATGATGGTTTTAAAAAGGATTTGATCATTATTATATAAACTTTCAAGTAACAAAAATTGAAGAAGTCTTTCTTTCCTTCTTGTTTACTACTTACGGCCAAAGGAAAAAAGGAAGGCTCGGGTCTCGGTTTTTCGTGTTCAAGCTTCCTAACATAGCTCGGTGTGTGTTGGAGGCTCGGGGTACATTCCGTTTGAGGATTTTCCTTTGAAAGTCTAGCATCAACATCATCATCTTCTTCAACATCAACTACACTCTTAAAAGGTTAAGAATGTAAGTGTTTATAGCTTTGATAGTTTAGCTTTTCCGTATCATTTGATCCTTGCTTCGGGTTTCTAATAAATAGATTATTGGTAATCTTATAACATGAATAAATTAGGTTGTTCATGTACACATTTCCTATAAACTTGTAATATATACATATATATACATATGGATAGATATGTTTAGTTTGTAAATATCACGCTTCCGCCTTAATTGTGACTAGTTAAATGGTTAACTAAGTTTAAAATATCCATAGAAACCCAACAAATGGCATCAAGAGCCGGGATACGGGAAACTAAGCTTCGGGTTTTCGGTTTTATATTTTTCCCCTTGAAAGATTTTATACAAAAATAAACATGCATGATTTTTTTTGTATTTAATCTTGTTATTTTTTTGGCTTTGTTCAAAAAAAAATATATATATAAAACCGGGTTATTGGGCCGAAGCCCACTTGTTTTGGTTATTGGGCTAACCGGAAAAAAAAAAAAAAAAAAAAGGGGAGAAAGCTATATGGGCCGAAGCCCATTTTTGGTTAAATGGGCCGAAGCCCATGAGACTTCTTATTGGGCCGAAGCCCATGTGTTTTGCACATGTGGGCCGAAGCCCATAATCAAGTTATTGGGTCAAGCCCAAATGAGTTGGGCTAGGCCCGATAAAGTCAAGGGGTTTTGGAACGGGTTCCTAAGACATAACGGGTTATGTTTGTTAAAACTAGACCGAGCCGTAGACCAAAATGGATGTTTGTTTGTGGTTGATGATTGTAATTGTAATTAATTATTCAAGTTTCGGTTTGTAATAATTAATTAGGGGCAATTTTGCAGTTTTGTAATTATTTATTCATATGGGTATGTAATAAATAGATTGTTTGTAATATTTTATTTTATAGAAAAATGTATTAGGACATTTGTTTTGTAAAATTAAAGAAGATTGCAAAATTGGAAGTTTGGGCCTTATTGGGCCGGGTATGGTGATAATGGGTCTCACAAGCCCATTAAGGGGATTCAAGCCCAAAAGGACCTAAGCCCACCAATTAAGCCCAAATGGAAGCTTATGGAAGCTAAGGCCCAAGTTCAAGCCCAATGGATCACAACGGGGTTGAAGAAGATGCTCGAAGCATTTGGATGCGGGATCGAGTGGGAGCTACAACATCCATGTGTCATGTGTCCCTTAGGATCGGACCTAAGACACACACTTGTTTCGGCTAACAAGTGTGGTCTAACTTAGTGGCTCGTGTCTAGTATAATTGTATATGCTTGTTAATTGATTGTTTGATTATGTGGTTGCTAGATATTAGGATATCAACTTCGTCACATAGAATTAATTAACAAAGCATAAAACGGGTTCTAATAATTATCGGTAATTACGTGACACATAGTTTAATAAAATGGATTTATTAACTAGCCGTCTCACGCCCATAATAAAATGGTTTTATTATAAATTAGATTTTTGAAAAATGGTTTCAAAATATCATGTTACTAAATGCATGTTAGAACATGATTTAAAGTTTTACAACTAGAATTATTAAAACTAAAAATCCCTTTTGAAATTAAGGATAACAAGTTAAACACCATCCTTTTGTATAACGCTTAACATATTAGTAAGCTCTTAGTGGGAAAAAGGTCACCTAACCGCATAGAGTAAATTAATATGTTGAGGTAATATTGGCATATAAATGGGAAAAAGGTCACCTAACCGTTTGTATGTTGATATTACAAGTTGATACAAGTAGGACGACTTAAATTGGAACCATGTGAAGAGGGTCACCCAAGCATGGGGTTTAATAGGTGTTGATGGGATAAACATGCCGACACGAAATATGATTTCGAACCGGTCCCATAAACTCTAGAAGTTGCAAAAGGGTTTGCAATTATTATGAATAACTACCTTGATAGACCGACAATGGGAAAAAGGTCACCTAACCGGAGTCGTGTTTATCGTTGGATTCTAGATTTTAATTATTAATTATATTTGGTATATATAAAAGGGTATTAATAATTAAAATATGTAAAACACTAAAATGAACTTAATTAAAATTCTGCAGATGGCCGCACACGTCGACGACAACATAATCCCAAACGTCCAAAACGTATCTCTCCGATCTATTCTCGCTAAAGACCGTCTTAACCACAATAACTTTTCGGATTGGTTCCGAAATTTAAGGATTGTTCTAAAACAAGAAAAATTATATCATGTTTTGGAAACACCTATCCCCAACGAACCGGAAGAGGGAACTGAGGTCGAATACATGAATTGGGTCAAACACACGGAAGATTCCATTCAAGTGTCATGCCTCATGTTGGCGACTATGGTTCCCGAAATCCAAAAGGATTTCGAAAACCATAATGCGTACGACATGATTACTCAACTTAAGGAAATGTTCCTTAAGCAATCGAGGGTTGAAAGGTTCGAAACGGTTCGAGCCTTGCATGCATGTAGAATGGATGATAATCAACCAGTTTCAACTTATGTACTTAAGATGAAAAGTTACATTGATCGCCTCGCCAAGCTCAATTGTCCCATCTCAAAGGAGTTAGCAACGGATTTGATCCTTAACTCTTTGTCGAAAAGGTTCGACACTTTCGTGTTAAATTATAACATGAACGGGTGGGACAAAAACATTGGAGAACTTCACTCAATGCTTAAAACAGCCGAGGCGAGCATGGGTAAAAGGGTTTTACCCGTGTTTGCGATCAATGAAGGTAGATCCAAGAATCGATCTCAACCCAATCCTAAGGCTAAGGTAGCAAAAAGAAAGGGTCCTCCTGTGCATCTTAAGGGTAAGGGCAAATCACCGGTTATGGCAAAGAAACAAAAGGTTATGGAACCGAGGGGTCATAAGGATGATCCTTGTTTTGGTTGTGGGGAGACCGGACATTGGAAACGCAATTGCCCGGTCTACCTAAAAGAGCTAAGAGACAAGAGGAATGCGGGGCATACCTCGGGTAATGTCTTTATGATTAATATTGAGCTAAATCTTATTTCTTCTAACACATGGGTATTAGATACCGGATGTGGAACTCATATTTGCAATTGGTTGCAGGGGTTCAAAAGGAATGAAGACTTAAAGAAGGGCGAAGTGAATCTTTTCATGGGCAACGGTGCAAGGGTGCACGTGGTCGCTAGAGGAGACTTCACTTTATCGCTTCCAAGTGGTTTGGAAGTTGTTTTGAGAAATGTTTTGTATGCTCCTAGTTTGACTAGGAACATTATTTCCGTGCACCTTCTTAGACAATGTAACTTTGACTTTAAATTTGTAAAATCAGAAATGCATGTATCATCTAATGGTATCTTTTATTTTAAAGCTGTACCAAACAATGGTATTTATGAATTGGTTCATGACAATACCTCAAATAGCTCATTATATCAAACTTCCACTAAAAGACTCAAAAAGGATTTGAGTGATTCCTACATTTGGCATTGTCGTCTTGGACACATAAACAAGAATCGTGTAAATACTCTCCAAAAGAATGGTCTTTTGAAAACAAATGAGTTAGGTTCGTTTGATGAGTGTGAATCTTGTATTCAAGGCAAGATGACCAAAGAACCTTTTAAAGGTACAAATGAAAGGGCTAAGGACTTGTTAGGTATCATACATACGGATGTATGCGGACCTCTCAAGCCCAATAGTAGGAATAGTGAAATGTACTTCATTACCTTTACCGACGATTTTAGTCGATATGGGTATGTGTATCTAATGAAACACAAACATGAAGCCTTTGAAATGTTCAAGGAATTTCAAAATGAAGTACAAAATCAGCTCGACCGAACAATCAAGGTACTCCGCTCCGATAGAGGAGGAGAATACCTAAGTGATGCCTTTCAAAGTCATCTTAGAGATTGTGGAATTATTTCACAGCTCACTCCTCCTGGAACTCCTCAACATAACGGAGTATCCGAGAGGAGGAATAGAACACTGTTGGACATGGTTCGATCTATGATGGCACGAAGCTCACTACCGCCATCATTTTGGGGATATGCGCTACTTACAGCGGCTCGTATTTTGAATATGGCCCCGACCAAAAAGGTGGATCGAATACCCTATGAAGTGTGGCATGGAAAGGTTCCATCCTTTTCATATTTAAGGGTATGGGGATGCATAGTTTATGTTAAACGTGACACCCCAAATAAGCTTGAGGCTCGATCCATCAGGTGTATCTTCATAGGATACCCAAAGAATGATATAGGATATATATTCTATGATCCTAGTGAACAAAAGGTGTTTATTTCACGCAAAGGATACTTCTTAGAAACTAGGTTCCTTATGGAAGGACCTAGTGAGAAAAGAGTGGAACTTGAAGAGGTTCAAGAATCACTGGATGATACACAGTTGGTCGATACTAGCTTTCAGCACGAGGATGTTGAAGATGATCAAATGGTTGATCATACACACGTTGCTCGCAGATCTAATAGGATTAGTCGACCTCCCAAGAAATATGGATTTCTTGTGGATGATTGTTACTTGGTCGATTCGGATGAACCGATCTCCTACAAAGATGCTATGTCACAACCTGATTGTGACAAGTGGCTTGAAGCCATGAGCGCCGAGATGCAATCCATGCACGATAACCAAGTTTGGGAATTGGTTGATCGTCCACTTAACTCCAAAATGGTTGGATGTAAGTGGGTCTTCAAAAGGAAGACCGATATGCATGGAAATTTAGATACTTACAAAGCACGACTTGTAGCAAAAGGTTTCACGCAAACTCAAGGGATTGATTATGATGAAACCTTCTCGCCGGTCGCGATGCTTAAGTCGATCAGGATATTATTTGCCATTGCAGCTCATTTTGATTATGAGATATGGCAAATGGATGTCAAGACCGCTTTTCTTAATGGATATCTTGAGGAAGATGTCCATATGGTTCAGCCTGAAGGTTTTGTCGATCCATCTAATCCTGATAAAGTTTGTAAGTTAAGGAAATCAATCTACGGGTTGAAACAAGCATCACGGATGTGGAATCATCGTTTTAATGAAGAAATCAAAGCGTTTGGTTTTGTCCAAAACGGTGATGAGGCGTGTGTGTATAAATGGGCTAGTGGGAGTATAATCATGTTCCTTATTTTGTATGTCGATGATATACTTTTATTTGGAAATGATATACCAAGTATGGAAAACGTTAAGGCGTGGTTAAGTAGTCGTTTCTCAATTAAGGATCTTGGAGAAGCGACATATATCTTGGGAATAAAGGTCTATAGGGATAGACAAAGGAAATTGATCGGACTCAATCAAAGTGCATACATTGATAAAATCCTGAAAAGATTCAGGATGGAAAACTCTAAGAAAGGTTTGGTACCTATTCCTAGAGGAACCGTGTTAAGCTCATCCCAAAGTCCTAGCTCTAAGGAAGAGCAGGATAGGATGAAGCATGTTCCTTATGCTTCGGCAATAGGATCTATTATGTATGCAATGATGTGCACTAGACCGGACGTCTCGTATGCTTTAAGCATAACGAGTAGATACCAGCACAACCCAGGTGACAGTCATTGGATGGCTGTCAAGAATATATTAAAATACCTTAGAAGGACTAAGGATATGTTTTTAATATATGGGTCTGGTGAGGAGGAACTCGTCGTAAAGGGTTACGTGGATGCGAGTTTCCAAACTGACCGAGATGATTCTCGGTCACAGTCAGGATATGTCTTCATTTTGAATGGAGGCGCTGTCTCTTGGAAAAGTTCGAAGCAGGATGTTGTCGCGTTATCCACTACAGAATCTGAGTACATCGCCGCTTCAATGGCAGCCCAAGAGGCTGCATGGATGAAAAAGTTCATCATGGATCTAGGGATTATCTCTACCATTCAGGAGCCCCTAGAAATATTCTGTGACAATGAGGGTGCTATTGCACAGATCAAGGAGCCTCGTGCTCATCAGAAAACGAGGCACATTGAGCGCAGATTCAACTACATAAGGGATGAAGTTGAAAAAGGAAAGATATGTATTCATAAAGTTCATACCGATCAAAATATTGCGGACCCACTCACGAAGCTCCTCGATAGGCCAAAGCATGAGGGTCATGTTTGTGCATTAGGACTTCGGTATTCTAGTGAGTGGATTTAATCTGTGTTTAGTGTTTGTATAAGAACAAATGTAATGGGTATCTTATGATAATTAATTATGTTTTAATTTTTCAATGGGTTATGTTCTATATTTGCATGTTTAATCCATGAATGACTTATGTTGTTCTAAATGTCCGTAGTCGATCATACTTGTGGGAACAAGTATGAAGGTAAGACTATTATGAACCCGGATTGGTTGATATTCATGTGATGAATATAGGGCATAGGTTTGCCACCAAGGTTCATAGATATTTGTGGGATACAAATATTGGACATGATCCGCTCTCAAGGATCACTGCATGGAGTTAGTGCAACTGATCATAAGTAATCCTTGAGTAAAGGCGAGTATCATTGTGTCCTTTGACCTGAGATGTATATTGGATCTGTTTTTTCATCAAGTCTGATAACTTGACTCTCTTCTTTGTTATTTCGGTAACACGATGACGTAAAAGAAAGAGCTCAGATATCATAAGAGATGTCAACAAGGATGTATGCAGTCAAGATGGGATTTGTTCCTCTTATGTGTTGAGAGTTTAGATGTCTAAGGCCTGTTAAGTTAAATCATTGGGAGAATGATCACTCTGTGTCTCTTCGATTTGACAGGACATCTAGCAACAAAGGGATGTAATGATAAGACTTACCTATATCATATCAATTATGGACTTGAAGGGGATGATGTTATTGAATGGCACTCAGTCAAACACACTAGGGGTGGTGACCTGTTGTTAGGCGGTATTCACCATTAGCATTAACTTCCTATGAGTCTCGTGCAAGTGGGAGATTGTTGGAATATCGTATGCCCGAGACACATAATTAGGTTAATGTGACTAGTCGTGTTTGATCCAAGTCGGGTCATACCCAATAACGAGTTAGACACACACCAATTATGTATTTGTTAAGATAAGATCTATGAGACAAATACAGAACACGATACATTCAGAAAATCGGGTTTCTGAATACTTACTTGAAAGTGTTAAATAAATTAATTGGTTAATTTATTTATTCAAATAATTATTATTGGAATGATTATTTAACTATATGTTCTTTTGTAAAATGGTTTATAAAAGATGGGGTGTTTATATATTTATTTTATACTTTATAAAATAAATAAAATAAAATAAAAAAAAAAATAATAAAATAATTTTATTTGGGGCCGGTTTTGGGTGGGCCCCACACCCCAAAGTTATGGTCAAATTTTTGTCAAGGATTTGGTGGATGTTGAGTGTATTCTACTTGACTAAAACCTAACACAAAGATATGATGGTTTTAAAAAGGATTTGATCATTATTATATAAACTTTCAAGTAACAAAAATTGAAGAAGTCTTTCTTTCCTTCTTGTTTACTACTTACGGCCAAAGGAAAAAGGAAGGCTCGGGTCTCGGTTTTTCGTGTTCAAGCTTCCTAACATAGCTCGGTGTGTGTTGGAGGCTCGGGGTACATTCTGTTTGAGGATTTTCCTTTGAAAGTCTAGCATCAACATCATCATCTTCTTCAACATCAACTACACTCTTAAAAGGTTAAGAATGTAAGTGTTTATAGCTTTGATAGTTTAGCTTTTCCGTATCATTTGATCCTTGCTTCGGGTTTCTAATAAATAGATTATTGGTAATCTTATAACATGAATAAATTAGGTTGTTCATGTACACATTTCCTATAAACTTGTAATATATACATATATATACATATGGATAGATATGTTTAGTTTGTAAATATCACGCTTCCGCCTTAATTGTGACTAGTTAAATGGTTAACTAAGTTTAAAATATCCATAGAAACCAACACCTGCACACACTAATTCAAACCAGCGACGCAACCACACAAGCCACAGATATGATCTTCATATCACAATACTAAGTGGGTCCGGATTGGATTAGTTGAGCGCGTATCGGATTGATGATTTTGTTTGAAAACTTATCAAAGATGGGCAATATAATAGTCTTAAGAAGTCTACAACCAGAAGATTCAAAAAATACAATTTTTTTAGCTAATTGGCTAAAAAGATGGAAGTCAAATAGTCATTCGACACTCGGGTCGGAGAAAATAGATTGGTTCGCTATCCAACTCAAAACCAAATTACGCCATAAGTTACTCGTATAAGATTCCCATAAATCAACCGCGCATGAAAAACTCATCCAGTCATGCTCCACACGCTCACCATAATTTCCACTCAGGAATATTGTTTGCATTAGGCGTAGATCCTTTAGAAGTTGTAAATTCAAAAGTCGAATGTTCTCTTGCTGTGATGTAGAAACTGGCATGATTTTGGCGGGCTCGGTTTTTACTTCCGATAATTTTAATCCAGGTCTCTTCCAATGGTAGAACTGGACCACTTGTTCCATCTCCCAAAAACAGAGGATTAGAAGATAATAATGTGAGTTTCAAAATGTTGATTCCAGCCAGACGATGATGTAACCGTGGCCTTTGACCATGTTGTCTTTTTTTTTATATAATAATGTGAGTTTGAAAACAAGTTGACTTAGATTACTATCCTAAATCGGACCCCACTTACCGTGCCTAAAAAATGGCTTGTTTTATAAATGAGCCTGACGTCGAGCTTCACTTATCGAGCTCTTGAGCCAAATTGACTAAATAATATATATTATGTTCTATATAAAAATTATGATTAAAATACAATATATATTCTTTCTAAATAATAAGCAAGACGAGCCGAGCTCAAGCTCTGATAAATTAAAAAGCGCTTGAGCTCAGGCCGGGCTCAGTTCGTTTACACCTACTTGAGCCTAGGTGACAAGCTCACTCTTTGTGCCTTGAGTGTGCTTTGAGCATTTAAATGGATTAGATTAATTTTTGTTTATATAGTCTACACCTAAAAACTTGCATTAGGATATGAGAGTTTAGAATGCAAGGAGAAGAAAGCGGTACAATGGTAAATTAGTAATATTATAAATAATGAAGTTGGTAAATATGAAACTTTAAGCATCTTGAATGGGTATATATAAAACTGTCCCAAAATATTTATAAACTAAAATCGAAAATGACTTGGTACCTGAAGTAGATATAATATGTTGGCGAATTCATAGTCAAACAAATCATTACCACGAACCACGTGTAAGGGTTCAAGAATAATATCTGAGAAGTCTCGGGGTGAATGCACATCACTTGCATTTGTAGAATAAGGTTGGTATCCAAGAACATGTAATCTTGCATATCGTATATCCAATCCCGACTTGTAAGTCGTAGATTGTTCAGGAGGAAACCAGTACATGTTTTGTGAGGCCGGCATTGGTAGGTAGTCTTTTGAACTCATGTTAATATTAAACGGGATTTTAGTTAGAAATGAAATTAGTTTACAATCTTCATCATGAGATTTATCTCGAGTAAACCCTAATGTGAGGGTGAGTCTTTCTCCATGTGTAATCTGCAATCAACAATCAACGTTGATAATATAAAGAAACAAAAAATAAATAAATCATGAAAGTAGCCATTTTCTGAGTGTGTTAAACCTCTATGGTCAAATCAAAAAACTTCAAGCATATAAGCTAGGCCTGTAAATGAACTGAATGTGTGTGCACTATTCAGTGTGAAGTTCATTTATTTAATAAACGAATGAAGATGACAAAAAAAACGTTTTGTTCATATAGTTAAATGAACAAACATGAACACAGGTCTCGTCCGTTCAATTATGTTCATTACATGGGTTCGTTTACGTTCTTTATGTTCATTGTTTTATGTTTGTTTAAGTCTAGCATTATGAAATTAAAATATCACCCATTATAATTTTGTCTACTTTTATGATTTTTTTGAATTTAGACCCAAGAGATTGATGCTCATGTTTACTATTAATTGGTGTTTACGAACCGTTCCTTTATACTATTAACATAAACGAACATGAACACGTTCATTTTCCTAACCAATGAAGATGAACAATAAGCCCGTTCATGTATTGTTCGTGTACGATCGTTTGTTCAGTTAAAGTTAAGCGAAACGAACATGAACATGCCGTGTTCGTATCCGTTCGGTTCGTTTCAATCAATCTATCAATCATACCCAGTGGAACCCCGTCAATAACAAAGCTATAAATAGGGTCTGGGGAGGGTGAGATGTAGCACACCGTACCTCTATCCAAAGAAATTAAGAGGTGGCTTCCAGAGAGACCCCTAGCTCTAAAAGAACATATGTATGCGGGAATATAAGAGGTGGCTTCACAGTAATATAACTAATAATAGCATGTAGTAAAATTAATACAACTAATACATAAAAATATATAATATATGACAAGAAAATAACATAGTGGTGTGTGACTAAAATAAGGTAAATAACAGCCCTTAAGGTATTCCTTTCTCCCTAAAAATCCTTAACTTTAATTCTACGTCTCCAAGAATTGCTATCCTCAACTTTAATTCGGTTCGTTTATAGCCATGAGATATGCTAGTCATTAATTGCATATCCACCTTTACTCACCTAAACCCTGAATGTTTTCATTTTGTACGCCTATCTATACGCGCTATGGTGTCACATATCACATTAGCTTAAGTAAATATAATAAAAAAAGGTTTAATTTGCAAGTAAAATTAGGTATAACACAGTCAGAAATATGATTGCTTTCATAAATTGCTTTTAAACAAGTTGCATTTGACTTAATTTTGTATATATATTTTTTTCATTTTTATTGGTTTCACCTTTTAGTCTTTTAAGTTCACAAACAACCGTGACATAAAGCCTCAAAATGACTTAATATTGTTAAATAAAGTTAAGATACCTCATCAACTGAATGAATGTTCCGGCTATCCGCAGTGTAAATCAGAGCATCCTAACAAAAGTATAAGAGTTAAGTACAGTTTTAGTCCATGTTTGATTGATACAAATAACCATTTGTCTAAAAGTTTTTAGTCCAGTAGTTTGATTGATACAAAAAGGCCAAGATTTAATTTTTGGACTAAAATAGTTATCTGAGTCAAAACACAGGCACTAAATCGTATTTTTGTAGGGATATTCAAGAACCACTGAAACCAACTGAACCGCCTAACCAAAGCAAGCCAGCTGGTTTTGGAGGTTCGAAACAATAGTTTGAAGCTTACACCAGCCATAGAAACAAAAGTTGCAGGTTCTCCATCCTGGAAGTGAAAGAGCCCGCCGCCAAACTCCACACCATAACTATTCAAATAGCATACTGCCTTAAACATATAGTAACAAAGTCAATGCAGTCAAATAGATTCAAGCATAATCGAAGTATGAATTTACAGTCCATAAATAACAATAAACAATAAATTTCTTAAATGTTATTATATAAATAACAGTCGAGTGTGTACCACATAGTCACGTTTGCTTCAGATATGGCCTGTTATCGTCACTATGCCACCCGATACTTGCACCTTTGGTCCAGCTAAAATATGATAATTTTTAGAAAATACTGTTTAAACGACATTAATATCAAAAATTTGAGTAATGTGTAGAACGTACCTGATCAGCCCAGTGAATTCGATAAAAAGTTAATACTCGCAACCGAAGAATTCTTCTACTTTCTCTTTGAGCTTCTCTAACATTCACCAATGCAAATCAAATGTCATTTACACATTACTAGGGGTGCACACACGCCAAGCCACTTGCGAGCTACTCGAGCTCGGATCGATAAAGAGCTCAAGCGAGCTCGAGCCTCAAATAAAGCTCGTTTAGTTATCAAGCCGGAGCTTGAGCCTTCTATAGGAAGCTTGAGCCTTAATGAGCCATGTTTATACTTAAGTTTTACCTCTTTTGGACTTCTATGTATTAATTTCACATTGTGCACTCAAGCTCGAGCCAAGTTTTGGCTCAATTAAAATACTATACGAGCTTGAGCGAAGCA
>NW_027506479.1:0-7500 GCF_021521415.1 Bidens hawaiensis
AGCAAAATCTTAAAGGAAAATTTAATCCTTAAAACAGCAATGGAGGTTTCTGCTTTGTTGAGTCTTCACATGAACCGCAGTCTGCATTTAATATTATTTATAACCATCTCCTATTTTGCTTGGAATATTTTCAAGAGCCATACGCCTTTCCATCTATTTTAGGCAAAATAAAAAAAAAAGTTATTTCGCATTTATATACCAATACCAACAAAGTAGCATAGTCTGACCCATAAAATATAAAAATTTTCAACATAAAAACGAAACATCCTACACAAACATACACAATAATTGGCTCACATGACACAACTCCTACACAGTAAATCCTGCACAATCTGGTCTTGCACGTTTTTAAGTTTTCCTCATGTAGTCCTATATAATCACATAGGAACTTACACATAAACATGCATAAGCCTTCACATAAGAAATTTCACAGAATACACATATTCATGTACTCAATTAATTCGCTAAAAATCACAAAATAGTTTTATTATTAATGTTATAATATAGTTATTATTAATATTAAATATTTATCAAATTAAAAAAAACACCTGCATACACAACAACCAGTCACCCCTACATAGTAAAAAGTTACTTATTCATCAAATTCAAAAAAAAATCTCCAAAATATGTGGTATTTTCGTGTTTATGTCTGAAAGCAAAATCTTAAAGGAAAATTTAATCCTTAAAACAGCAATGGAGGTTTCTGCTTTGTTGAGTCTTCACATGAACCGCAGTCTGCATTTAATATTATTTATAACCATCTCCTATTTTGCTTGGAATATTTTCAAGAGCCATACGCCTTTCCATCTATTTTAGGCAAAATAAAAAAAAAGTTATTTCGCATTTATATACCAATACCAACAAAGTAGCATAGTCTGACCCATAAAATATAAAAATTTTCAACATAAAAACGAAACATCCAACACAAACATACACAATAATTGGCTCACATGACACAACTCCTACACAGTAAATCCTGCACAATCTGGTCTTGCACGTTTTTAAGTTTTCCTCATGTAGTCCTATATAATCACATAGGAACTTACACATAAACATGCATAAGCCTTCACATAAGAAATTTCACAGAATACACATATTCATGTACTCAATTAATTCGCTAAAAATCACAAAATAGTTTTATTATTACTGTTATAATATAGTTATTATTAATATTAAATATTTATCAAATTAAAAAAAACACCTGCATACACAACAACCAGTCACCCCTACATAGTAAAAAGTTACTTATTCATCAAATTCAAAAAAAAAATCTCCAAAATATGTGGTATTTTCGTGTTTATGTCTGAAAGCAAAATCTTAAAGGAAAATTTAATCCTTAAAACAGCAATGGAGGTTTCTGCTTTGTTGAGTCTTCACATGAACCGCAGTCTGCATTTAATATTATTTATAACCATCTCCTCTTTTGCTTGGAATATTTTCAAGAGCCATACGCCTTTCCATCTATTTTAGGCAAAATAAAAAAAAAGTTATTTCGCATTTATATACCAATACCAACAAAGTAGCATAGTCTAACCCATAAAATATAAAAATTTTCAACATAAAAACGAAACATCCTACACAAACATACACAATAATTGGCTCACATGACACAACTCCTACACAGTAAATCCTGCACAATCTGGTCTTGCACGTTTTTAAGTTTTCCTCATGTAGTCCTATATAATCACATAGGAACTTACACATAAACATGCATAAGCCTTCACATAAGAAATTTCACAGAATACACATATTCATGTACTCAATTAATTCGCTAAAAATCACAAAATAGTTTTATTATTATTGTTATAATATAGTTATTATTAATATTAAATATTTATCAAATTAAAAAAAAACACCTGCATACACAACAACCAGTCACCCCTACATAGTAAAAAGTTACTTATTCATCAAATTAAAAAAAAAAATCTCCAAAATATGTGGTATTTTCGTGTTTATGTTTGAAAGCAAAATCTTAAAGGAAAATTTAATCCTTAAAACAGCAATGGAGGTTTCTGCTTTGTTGAGTATTCACATGAACCGCAGTCTGCATTTAATATTATTTATAACCATCTCCTCTTTTGCTTGGAATATTTTCAAGAGCCATACGCCTTTCCATCTATTTTAGGCAAAATAAAAAAAGTTATTTCGCATTTATATACCAATATCAACAAAGTAGCATAGTCTGACCCATAAAATATAAAAATTTTCAACATAAAAACGAAACATCCTACACAAACATACACAATAATTGGCTCACATGACACAACTCCTACACAGTAAATCCTGCACAATCTGGTCTTGCACGTTTTTAAGTTTTCCTCATGTAGTCCTATATAATCACATAGGAACTTACACATAAACATGCATAAGCCTTCACATAAGAAATTTCACAGAATACACATATTCATGTACTCAATTAATTCGCTAAAAATCACAAAATAGTTTTATTATTATTGTTATAATATAGTTATTATTAATATTAAATATTTATCAAATTAAAAAAAAACACCTGCATACACAACAACCAGTCACCCCTACATAGTAAAAAGTTACTTATTCATCAAATTCAAAAAAAAAATCTCCAAAATATGTGGTATTTTCGTGTTTATGTTTGAAAGCAAAATCTTAAAGGAAAATTTAATCCTTAAAACAGCAATGGAGGTTTCTGCTTTGTTGAGTCTTCACATGAACCGCAGTCTGCATTTAATATTATTTATAACCATCTCCTCTTTTGCTTGGAATATTTTGAAGAGCCATACGCCTTTCCATCTATTTTAGGCAAAATAAAAAAAAGTTATTTCGCATTTATATACCAATACCAACAAAGTAGCATAGTCTGACCCATAAAATATAAAAATTTTCAACATAAAAACGAAACATCCTACACAAACATATACAATAATTGGCTCACATGACACAACTCCTACACAGTAAATCCTGCACAATCTGGTCTTGCACGTTTTTAAGTTTTCCTCATGTAGTCCTATATAATCACATAGGAACTTACACATAAACATGCATAAGCCTTCACATAAGAAATTTCACAGAATACACATATTCATGTACTCAATTAATTCGCTAAAAATCACAAAATAGTTTTATTATTATTGTTATAATATAGTTATTATTAGTATTAAATATTTATCAAATTAAAAAAAACACCTGCATACACAACAACCAGTCACCCCTACATAGTAAAAAGTTACTTATTCATCAAATTCAATAAATAAAAAATCTGCATACACAACCAGTAACCCGTACATAGTAAAAAGTTACTTATAGGCCCATTAACCCTACACAAAAAAGAAATCCCTACATGAAAAAAAATACTCATATAGCATGCTCGTTGTTCATATGTAATTCATTAAATATTTAAACAACCTGCATACATAACAAACACAGCACCCCCCCCCCCTATGCAGTAACAAATTACTTACACAATATGCCCATTAATCCTACATATAATACAAACTGCACACACCCCTTACACAAGTAATATTATTCAAATTTAATTCATTAGATATTTTAAAAGCCTGCATACACAACAACAATAGCTGCCCATACACATTAACAAATTACTCATATGTTCATACACAAAAACCTACACATGTCAGGAAAAAAAATTGGTGGTAATCAAACCTAACTTGACATGTATTTATATTAAATAATTTTGGCATGTTATCCAATCCGTTCATTTTGTCATCTCTAGGTTAAGACTTGTCACTGTAAGAAAGATGAAGAATATACCTACACATATGTATCATTATGCTAACCAGACAATTATAGAAGCTACACATATGCAGCCAACATATCCCTACACAACCATTAACTATACATATGCAAATTAACTCCTGAACAACATACACATAACATAATTCGAACTCAAAATAATACCTACACAGCTTACACATACAATTTGTACCTTACATAGCCTACATATAACAAAATGTATACTCAAATTAACATCTACACAATTTGCAGATACACGATACACAACCTACACATATACAACACGTTGTACATACATTAAAAGTAAAAAATAAACACAGCCTTGAAAAGCTACTGTAACTACACAATTACACAACCAAAACATGAGTTGTAACATTCATCAAATCATGTGTTACTAATAACTACACAATAAAAACATTGTGCATACATTAAAAGTAAAAATAAACACAACCTTGAAAAACTATTGTATCTTCAAATATTTATATTACACAACATGCAAGTTCTTCATTAACAACGTGTCCACAAAATATACAATTCACAACCCAACACAATTAGACTTTTTCAATATTTCTAAAACAAGACCACAACAAAACTTCATGAGTGTTTTAACCTACATTTAATGAAACTAAATTGTTACTACAACTTACACAATCTAATTCATCAGCTTCTGCTATGTAGGGAACTTCGATTAAGAAAACATTAATTACTTCAAATAGCATGAAGTTTTCACCTTATAATTAACTATAATTCACAACACACAACCCAATTACACAACATACCTTCAATTTCTGGTCCACGATTTCATTTTTCTGTGCAGAATGTGGATCTTAATACTCCTTTTAGAGAAGTTATTCAATCTGCTGATTTTTCTACCTTAGTTCTGCCTAGCTTATCCACAGAGGCTCAATCTATTTTGTAAGATATCTCTCTAGATTCTGACATCCCAGATAGACTAGTTTGGCATCATTCCCCTTCAGGTCGTTTCTCCTCTGCTTCCTATTGGCATTTTCCCAGAATTCATGGCCAGAAAAGTCCTTGGTGGTCTCTATTATGGAATCAGTGGCTTCCTCGGTTGATTCTCTTCTTCTGGAGATTCCTCAGGAATGCTCTTCCTATGGATGACAGGCTCAGATACATGGGCTTTCAAATGCCTTATCAATTTCATTTCTGCATTAGAAGTCAACAGGATTCTTTACTTCATTTGTTTTGTTAAGGTGAAACTGCCTCTCAGGTTTGGTCTTATTTGAAAGGTGTTCAACATGCTAGTTTTGTTCAAGATAGTCTGTCTGCTTTCACTAAGACCTGTTTGCAAGGCAGTTCTATCAAATCTAAAATGGGGGTAGTTTTATCTTCTCTGGTTGCTGGGAGATTTGGCTTGCTAGAAATGCATCTGTTCATGATTCAGTTGCTATGTCTTATTCATCTATTATCAATAAAGTCAAGCACTGGTGTAAGGATTTATTGCAGCTTGATTATCCCACTCATTCTTCTGGTTTTCATGATTCTCTTTGTTTCCAAGTAATGCATATCCCTATGGTCTCCCCTAATATTCCTAAAGGAAAATGGATCAAACGGGCTCCTCTTCCTTTTGGTATTTTGAAGTTGAACACAGATGGTTCTTCAAGGAATGGCATGGCAGCAGGTGGTGGCATTATTAGGGACTATAAGGGCTCCGCTTTGGTTGCTTTTTCTACCTTTTATGGCCCAGGTACCAACACATTTGCAGAAGCCAGAGCTCCCCTTTTTGGTCTGATGCTTTGTTACAGATTAGGCTACTCCAAAGTAGCAGTGGAGAGTGAAAAAAATCATTTTTGATAGCATCTGTGGAGGTGCAGTCCCTTATATGATCAGATCTTTCAAAACTTTCTTACTTCCTTCCATGTCCATCTCTCATATCTACAGGGAAGGGAATCAAAGTGCAGACACTTTAGCTACCCATGGCCACTTCCATCAGGAACATTTTTTCTTTCTTTTTCAGCCGACTTGAAAGGTGCTCTCAGTGTACCGCCATATGCACCCAGACATTAGACCAAGCAGGAACCGGGGATCAAAGTTCCATTGATTCATCTATCTCAAATAGGGAAAAAACGGAATCAAGAAGGGGTCGGCTGAGCTCTAACTGGTTAAACCCGCTTTGGTGGCCTCTTGCCCATAGCTGACTTCTTTGCTAGATGATATCGAATAGTACGACTAGAGTTCAATCCCTCAGAAAGTCATAGTACGACTACAGGGAAAGAGATCTGAAAGCAGCCTGTTACCCCGTTATTCGATGGTGACGCAGCCTAGCTCTCCCCCTTCAATAGGCTAAGCCTATCCCTTTGCCGTAAAGCTAAGACAGAACTCAGCTAGGACCGAAGAGAGCATTGCCAGTTTCATTCCATTTCTCAATTGAGAAGTCAACCAACAGGTCAATCCTTCCCTTATATCATATCCCTTTTACACAGTCTTTGTTTAAATAGTGCGAGACTTTCAACTAATGAAATCTAAACCAGCTAGTTCAGTCAGATACCGGCTAAGCAACCTCTAAAGCAGCTATCGGAGCAGTAGCAGCTTGAAATTCGCATACCAAAGACGAAGGAATTCCCCACTTTCTAATGCAATACGGCAAAGCTTAGGGAGTCAGCTAGTCCAACATCAATCATTCTAATGAATATCTGGAATATCGAACTAGGAAATGAAAGACTTTCTTTCTTTATATACGAGTCAATTACATACCGGAAATATCGAACAGTAAATGCTATACCGGAAATGCGATATCTAAAGTCAATCTCAGTGAATTCCGTACCAAGCAGCCCAACTAAAACCTAACAGTATATCGGATCTATCCTATAAAGGTAGTCCAACACAAGTAATCGATACTACGCCTTCGCCCTTTGAGAAGTTACTTTGTGAAATAGGATTGCTCCCTTGTACAATTTCTTCATTTTAGATAGCTAGAGCTAAGCCTGTCCTAAGTATGAGTCGGGTAGGACCTTTCAGTCAAGTGCCTTGCCTTCCTTGCCTATTCATTTAGTCCAACAATTGAAATACCTATTCGCATTCCTTCCCAGTCCATTTCGAAAGTTACTTTGTTCAGTCGATAGATGCAATGCTGCGATGGAGAAATCTCATATGCTCTCCAAATTGAAATACCTTCTCTTCCCCCTCTTGGAAACAGGCTAGCGATGAGGAGAAAAGATGATGACAAACGAACTGAAAACTGCGAATGCTTCTAATTCATTGAATCTTATTTTAGAATCCAATTTTATATATATATGTGTATAAAGCAGAGTGATGTCTTTATGACAATTCGTCAAGTCCGATCGAGAAACTTGCGCCCAAAGTGCTTACGTAGCCGGTCACCGTTTGGCTAAGATCCTTGATGACTAATTCATAAACCACTCTAGCTTGATTTCAGTCTTGTGTTAAGTGTTCGCATAGCGACTCAGGTCCTAACAACTTGATGTCAGACTGTTCAACATGAGGGACATCTAACTCCTCTAACACAGAAAACATAAAGACTAGGATTAGATGCTTAACACACGCAAGTCGGACTCTCTTTTCCCTTTTTTCAAAAAGAAGCCCCGCCCAACAAGGGGCCCCTCTCTGATAAGGAAGAAAACGAAAGAATATCAATTTTATGACAAATCCGGTCCGATGGCTGTTCTCCACTAACCACAAGGATATAGGGACTCTATATTTCATCTTTGGTGCCATTGCTGGAGTGATGGGCACATGCTTCTCAGTACTGATTCGTATGGAATTAGCACGACCCGATATCAAATTCTTGGT
>NW_027506479.1:12500-61394 GCF_021521415.1 Bidens hawaiensis
TCATGCCCTTTTCTTCCAGAAAACATGTGTTAAAGGTTCAAAGTATTTACAAAACTGCCATTGTGTATCATTGACCATTGATTTTCATAATAAATGGTTGAGATTCACTTCTCGCACTTCTCACTATAACTTCACTTCTCACATGATCCATCCCCTATATATATATATATATATATATATATATATATATACATATATATATATATACATATATATATATATATATATATATATATATATATATACATATATATATATATATATATACATATATATATATATATTTCATATACATATAAAAAATAATGATAACCAAAGATAATAATAATAACAAACTTCTATGTTTTATAAAATGCTTTTTAAATACGTATGATTTATGTTTGATCAATAGAGACATTAATGAAGCTTTGTTGGTTGGCTAATGAATAATTGTTAAAGCTTCAATCTCTTAGATGACCCAATTTTAAATCCCATCATGCACATTTCATTTTGGATTTAATGAAAAAATGAGTTTTATGGTTCACCCGCCGGGTCAACCGGCTCAACCGGTCCGAGCCGACCGCTCACCCGCAAAACCGGCCGGGTTTTTCGAAAACGGCCCAAATACACTAACCCGGCCTGGTATAAGGACCGGGTCCTGGTCGGACCGTTCCGAACGGCCGGGCCAGACCGGATTTCAAAACACTAGTTGTATCAACCTCTATAAAGATAAAATCAAAATTTGTCATATGTATCATTTGTATTTTTAATGTTTTATAACAATTTTCTTTTTTAAAATAAGGTTTAATAACACTTTTGTCTTTTTAAACTAAGGTTCAATTAACCTTTCAAGCATTCAACTACCTTAGAAAACACTTTAGGAGTTCTATTTATTTTAAACATATTCAATAATCATAATACTTTATACGATTTGATAATTCAAAATATTCATAGACTTTCTTGTAAACTTTCAATATCAACTAAATCACAATATTTATTAGACGCAGATTAGTTCTCTCTTTGTAATACCAGACTTTTAAGGTATTGGAAACTAATTGTGTTAGGGCCCAAATTTTATAGTCGGATCTATGCTCAGGATCCCGAATATGCTCAGGATCCTGATTATGTTCAGGATTCTCGAATAAGTTTAGTATCCTGAGTATTAATACTAATAAATAGATATTTCTCTCTTGGCGTTGATTTATAATTGCAGATATTAATTGTTGATTTACTTCATACGAAATATACGGTTGGTGGTTACATAAAACGTGTGGAATGAGTTATAACCGCAAGGATTAAGGGCCAAGTAATGGTTAATGGTCAAATATTGACTATTATGCTGAAATCTCGCACTTATAATTAATATTAGCACGTGGGAGAACTCTATTATTGTTAGGAATCATTTCTATGTATCCCCGATAATTGCTAACTTGTATTATCCTCGAATATTTGAAGTTATTTCGCAGATGGGATTATGTTTGACAAGTGACTCCTTAAAGAATCAGTCAAAGACGTGAGGAGTAACGGCTAAGAGACATAACTTCACATTTAAAGCCATTAAACCACGTGATTAAAGCATTAAAGACAAGGACGGATTTCCCGGGATAACAGTTGTAATCTTTTATTATATATATGAGCTGATAATATCATTAGGACACACACATTCACTTACCTAGCTACGAGCATACTCTGTAACACTTAGCATTCGATCACTTATCAGCTCCACCACTTGTAATCACCAATTTTCGTTATTAATAAAGTCGACGGTGATAGTTTTCACCGTTCGGGGGTTTTTTGTGCCGGAGATTACCATAATCATATACGAATCCGACCAAAAATTACGTTCTTAATCTTTGACCGAAGTAATTCGACCAAAGATTATATTGTTAATTCTTGACCGACGTAAGATTATTGTGATCAAGGGTTTTTTCCCTCGTAATCATATCATTGTGTTCGATCTTATTATCAACAAGCACTTCACCTCACGCACTAATTTGATCAAAAGTTGCTTTGCCAATTTTTGACCGAAACAAATTGCATCCACCACTGGAAGACGCATCTCCTCATAATCAATCACACGTCTTTGCAAAATCCTCGTGCTAACAATTTTGCCTTATCTCACCTAACTTGAGTTTCATATGATTTGCATAAAAGACTCTTTTGTATCCAACATATATTACAACTTCCGTTGTATGGATTGCTGGTCCAAAAACTTTCTGTTTCTTTTGAGAATAATAACTTTGCCTTACTTGCACTTTTTAGTTTTGGCCAATCATTTATATGTTTTCATTCATAGGCAGATCTTAAATCTTGATCCTCATCAATTCAAGCACTATAATATATACAAAATTATAACGCCATCGATTTTATTTCGATTTCATAAATCTTGTAGACATGATACGATATAATTTACTAAGAGTTCTTTATTATCAGGACCATGAGGTTCTTCTGTAACCATCATGTCCAATATCTTTTTAAGAGACTTTTTATCGTACCTCGACTTGACCACCTTGATTAGTTGCTCCAATTTTTTAGGAATTTTATGTTTGGAATCGAATAGTCTACCACGTTTTAGACGTGCATAGACTCATAACCAATATGTGACTGTCCTTCTTGGACAATATATTAATCAGAACATAAGCAGTTGATTTATGTGACTTAATTAGTTATTTTATTTAGGTCATCGATAATCTTTGCAAATGAGTTATCCTTAAAATTTTTAGTTCACTTCATTTAGCTTGAGGATCGGTGGTAATTCATTATTCATTCTAGCTCATTTCTTTTTTCAACTGCTTTATGTGTCCCCCCCCCCCCCCAAATGTTGGGAATGTTAAGTGATAAACAATGTGTTGTAAACATATCCCTCATTAATAGCTCAAAGTATTTAATAATTTATAAATGTTTCATACCCAGCATAAAGCCCCAACCTCCTTTGATGTTCCATCATTGTGCGTCGTGGTGTATCAATTTCATTATATATCACAAAAACAAAATATTTGATGGAAGTACGTCGTTTTGACCAAAACCAGCTTTAGTGGGTAGTCAACGTTATAACTTATTGGCTTGATGTTAATCAGTATTAAGACATGCAAAATTATATGTACCTAAATAGAAACATGAACCTTTGCTATTGTGATCATTGGTTTTGCAACCGATTATAGAAGTTGAATAATCATCTTCACAAAACAATTCGTGTAAGCACATAATCTTTATGAAGTTCAACACCTTTTCAAATTATCATTAAGTTTATCCTTATTACTGAAACGAATATCATAATCTGAAATAAAGTGTTTGCTATCTCATTAGCTAAGCCAAAAATCTCACAAACTTCAAGTTGTGAATTTGATAACGATTTAGACAATGCATCAATTTTAAATACTACATGGTATCATGTTGGGATATTCATCTCTTTATAATATTAAGATATTTAAGGATCTACACCCTACTTTAGTTGGTAATAGGCAGTATCTCTTGAGAGCAAACTTTGTATGTCTAATTATAATGAAGAATTTTTCTGTTCTTTAACACATTTCACGTCATAATTGACTCGGTATGCCCACTACAGATCATATATGTGAGAATCGAAACACATGTGTATTTTAACCTGAGTGTCTAATACTAACTTGTATCAATCCGTTTTAGAGGATTTGAACCAACCCTCATGTAAATACTTTTCTAACTCTTTACATATGGATAACCCTCCATAATCTAAAAGAGTAAATATTTCATAAATATAGAGGATTCGTACCAACCCTCACATAAAATCTTTTCTGACTCTTTACGTATAGATAAATATCCTTAACTTTAAAAAATTATATACTTTGTAAAAAGGTTTAAGTATTGAGCGTATACACCTTTTGATCAGTTGTTCAACTAACAATTTCTCTGTGTTTGATGAACGATTACCTCGGACCTATAGTTCGAGAATACTAGTTTAATAGTTTATCTATAGATTGAATGATCCAGCTTTAGACTTTTAAGCCGATTTGTAGCTTTGAGCCTTGATTAAACATTTCTTTTGATATAAAAGTCATTTTTATTCAAAATGATTACTTTAATTTGTATGTCGTTTGGTGTGGCATGCTTTGGCCTAATAGGCTTGAACATTCTCATCAAGCTCTCAAGGAAAGTAAGCGGGTCTCGCGATTGATTGGGATTTATACGAATTACTTTCCTTAGACAAGAAACTCGACTACTAGTATTGTCACCCTTCCAGTTACTACATGCCCATCACGCTTTTCTGTTTAATTATTTATAAATATATTTTATATAAAAATTAATGTTTCTTCGTTTATAAGAAAATCAATTAACAATAACATTTGCATGTAAAATTTTATATTTCTTAATAATAAAGAAACGTTTATTTTTGTAAGCCCATATATAAATATATATATATATATATAACTTAAATATATCTATAAACATAAACTTTCCAAGGTTTATGCTATACACTCGACTAGGATCTAAGTTATGAATTGAAATATCTTAAACATAACTCTTACCATAAAATGGGTATAACACTTAAGGACGAACAAAGATTACGACTGTACGTAAGGTGTCGGGGTATGAAACGTCGAAACTCTAGAGTGGCTTCGGGACTCCAATGTCACACCCCAAACCACGGCCTAGGCTACGACACGTATGTTGGTACCTGATGACCGTCGTTTGAGTCAATCAAAAACCTAATTATTCTAAATAGTTAGACCAAGTAGGGTATCGTATCACAAGGAGTATGTGATCAATGTATTCGTGTAATAGATTTCTAATTATGAAGTGACTGATTTTTAGTGCTGATCACACAAGCAATTTTAGTAAATGTAGAGAACTAAGCAACGAACAAATAAACGAGTTGTAAGCAGTTAAAAAAGCAAATCACACCCGGGAATTCAAGTAAGCAACCAACAGTATCTCATGCAACCTAACAGATTAATTATTAACGATTAACTGAAAACTGATCAATCAGACAAAACCTTAGACATCAACAATTACTTTACACACGGCACTGGTTTCAAATAGTCCTTGCCAATGTGACTCAGTTAAGGGCAATTGTATGTTTTATCGTATTCAATCTAACCAAACAGTTATATGACTAATTATCTAGCAACTGGTACCAGATCGTTCAGACCAACGTAAACCTAAACCGACCGAACACACAGAAATACCAAACATCAATAATCATATATCAATCATCAATAATAATACACAAGTGTTCTAAATCACATGAGAAAAACTGTAAAAAGGTTACAAACTATACATCCCTGGTGCGATCCTAGGAGATTAGCCGAGCCTTCACATAATTGAATCTTCGATATGGATGATAGGAATCATATGTAGGGTCTTGGTATGAGCTAGGATAGTGAAAATCGTCTTCTTGGACTGCTGGAATCGCCTCTTGGTCATCAAAACGGAGTTAGGGTTTCATAATGATGAAGAATATGATATAAATTAAAAATCCCGTCTGCACCTCCCGTCGCGATACGCGACGGGGTCTTCCATGGTCAATCGTGTATCGCGATTGACTAAAAGTCAACAGATAATTTTCCACCCATCGCGGTACGCGATGGGGACCTCTGCAAGCCCATCGCGTACCGCTATGGGACCCTGTTACAGCAAACTTCAATCAGTTCATCGATTTGCGTGCTGGACATCCCGGGTGTTCATTCCATGTCACAACAGGTCCATATTGAGTACTTTAACACCTGTGACCTGAAATAAAATAATACACGTATGAAGTATCGATAGTTCTAGAATAAAAAATTAAAACTAAACAATAAATGAAATAAAACATAAACAAATTAACCGACCATCACATCCCCACACTTATCTTTTGCTTACCCTCAAGCAAAACTCTAAAGCAAACATCGACCTCCATCATAGGTATGTAGATTATCGCCATTAATACTAGTAAGGTTTAAGGTCATACCAGTTTCCCAGACTGACACTTTCTAGATTGACATCCCACAAATAAGGTTAAATGATATTATAAAAACAATAGAGCCGCCCAGACGACTGTACTTTGTTTCCGGTTAAGGCATACATGTTCATACCCCTCACACTATCAACACTCCTCTCAGTTTAATATCTGGACTAGCAAAAGATGTGCCAGTATATGTCTCTGCCCTCAAATACCAAATATGAGTTACAACTTAATAAGCTTGCAGGCCAGTCTTATCTCCACCTATTACCCACCGGTTGCATAAAGACTCGGACTAAGGTTTTGCTGAGGCTTGGGTTGGGTGCGAAACAGGAATATTTAGTGACTAAGGTGGATGAAACCCAGTTAAAAAATATACTGACAACTAATCTAAAACAAACAGACTGCTAATTACATAACTGAATAAGAACTGACTTTCTTTTTGGCTTTTTGCTGATTTTTTTATTTTTTATTTTTATTTTTTATTATTATTATTTTTTTACCTGATAGACAATACACCGAAGCAAATAATTATACAACTTTAACAAACACACATATACAACTCAACCGATACATACGTACATTGTGTACTATGCTCAACAACTGACTAAATACAACTCGATAACGGACTGGATTTCATCACACAGGGTTAAAATATAATGAAGGCCAAGGCTGAAATGGTGTGTAATGTCTGGTTTAGCAAATAAACAAGAATGAGGTCTAAATGGGCTCCTAGGGGGATATTGTCGGGTAAGGAAATTTATTTAGTGGACGAAAAGTGTATGTAAAGGTTTTCTGAAGTCCTAATCTCCATACAGGTGGTGGTATTAAGATCTCGAAAAGCATGTGACCAGCAAGTTCTAACTCTGTAAAACATACTGGTTTCCCTCAATCAGTGGTGTAAGACATGTTTTATATCTATTATATAATATGTGTATTACGTATAGGGGGCCATCTCACAATATGTCTGGAATAATGGGCTGCCGATATGAAACATGTATACCCGTCCCCTTGACTCGTTATCCCCGCCTAAACGACCCCATTTTCAACTTCTCTTTTTGAAAGCATTTGTGAGTAAGACTATCAAGAAGCTGATAAACCAACCATGACCAGAAACCTATAACTTGGCATTAATGGCAATAATTAACAGTTAACAACTTTGGTTTCTGAACACTCTTCGAGGTACTATCGGGCTAAAATTTTTCAAATTTCCCCCATCCCCACACTTAAGGTTTACATTGTCCTCAATTTAAGAATACTTAACATTGTCCTCAAAGTTAAAATAGATAAAACGATTAATGAACATTTGAGGGATGGGGTTGAAATTGACTTTTTTAATATTAAGCAATTTTAACATTCGAGGCTCAAATGTAGCGGTTCAACTAATAATTATACAATTACACTTTTAACGTTTAAAATAATAAAAACAAAACAAATTATGAAACTGAAATCACCTGATATCAACGGGACTGGAGAAGGACCAGTCAGCTCGTGAACTCTCAAAAACACTCGTATACTCTCGTGTCATCCAATTACCAAACATTCAATCAAACCTGCAAATCTCGAGACATATAGAAGCAAGCTTCTCACAAGTGTAAGACATAGGTCTTTTAAGAGTTATGAAAATAAATATATTAATTTTATTAAAACAATTACCGAGCCAAATTAAGTCGTTTCATAAGAAATTTTGCTAAGTTAGTTAAAAACGTTAAAAGACCTAACTCACTTTCGTAGGAATCACGATTGCATTTAGCATATGCAACAAGCCCTGTAAACCCCCCGGTAGCCCGGGAGGACGAGTGGGGTCTCGTGAGGGTTCATAGTGAACAACACCCACAAAGTTCGATTACAACAAAATATACAAATGAATTAAACATAGCAGCAATCAAAAGATATATCAACATAACGCCCAACCAGTTACCCATACATGAATCCCCAAAATATAATATAATACAGACCATGATACTAATAAAAACAAAATAAAGTGAAAAAGGTAACCAAAAAGCTACTGTGCTGGCGGGACATCAGCTGCCTCATCCTGCGGATCCACTGGATGCTCCACTGTAATGATCAATGACTGTGGGAGCGGTACATGTGAAGCAGCAAACAACAAACGAAAATACTCATCATACCGGACCCGCTGTGCCCTCTGCTCCTCCAGGATCTCCGACTGACGCTGATATATCATAGCCAATGTGACGGGCTGCTGCGGCTGGGGTGAGGAAGATGCTGATGCCTCCCGGAGTGGATGCTGTTGTTGAGGTAGCATGATATGTGGAGTCGGGCCCCGCTTTCGGCGTGTCGGAATACCTCTCTGTAGAGAAACTACAGCCTCTGATCCCTCTGGTGGTGGTGCCTGTGGACCCCGTCGAACCAGGACTAAAGCTAGTGGATCATACTCCTCAACGATCCCGGCCCGACGGGCCTCCAGTTATCGGAACACACCCGTATCTGGTCCGACCATAAAATATCCCACCGGATAACGCTCAAATACCCCAAGACGCTCGGTGATCCTCGTAATATAAGGCTCTAATGGTAAGCGTGCCGATGATCCCTGAAGTCTGCTACCCCGAGCGAATGACGTGAGCAGGATCATCGCCACATTGGCCGGTCGCTGGCCAAGGATAGAATATAAGCACAACAGATCTAAGTTGCTACACTTCTCGTGGCCCGAATGTCGGCCAACGAGAGTACATGCAACGATCCTGTGAATGTAGCGATGGACGGGGTCCCTAATAGACGACTCCACAACAGCACTGGAGTGGGCCCCATCGGCGATCTCCGCCTAATACTGGCCGAGCTGAGTCTCTGTGAGCCAGTGCTCACGGGACGCCTGCTGATGTGTTGTGTAACCACGAACACTCTGAAGAAAGACAGTTGCCTGAACCTCCTCGGCCGTATAAAATCCATTGGCCACAGCAAAATCTGGGACGGACATCTCGTACAGCTACCATCCCAGTGAGAATGATACCGCGCGTGGCTCACTGAAGTCCGTGGGCGTAAAGTCAAAGGTAGAGTAAAACTCACGTGTGAGCTCGACATATGAAATCGAATCACACGCGAGCACATCTGCCCATGGACGTGTCAATAATGTCTGTACCTGAACGTCAATTTGCAACTGGCTCAGCAATGTCCAGTCAAACGAACGGTGGTGAAGTAGCTACATCTGCCGAAACAGCTGATATCTCGTATACTCCTCTGATGTCAAATAGAATCGGAGAACCTGATGAGGTATACGACCATCTCCCATAATATCCGCTGGCTCGATGCCAGCGACAATCTGCACCTCATTGCTATCGTAACGAATGACAAGAAGGTCAGTTCTCTGTCTCTTGCGTCGTGAAGACGCTGGTGCATCTGCCATATCTGCAAAATCAATCAAGCAAGTTAGATATGTCAACAAGCGAATTGGCGACAACCGTATAGCATTTCGGTCGCGGTCGTCCCACATAATAAAATAATATTAAAATATTAATAAAATATTAAAAATAAATAAATAAATAAAGACGAAAAATTCGGGGACACCCTGTGCGTATTTCTAAAAACCAGATTAACCCGCCCGAATGGAGATTGAGTACGGGCGGGAATCCATTCACAATTTAAACAATCAAGGTGTTCCCGAGACTCGATTAACAACCCACAAACAAACACTACTCGACACTTGACAAACAGAGTCTAAAACAACCGGACTCTAAAAGACACGACACAATACAAGACAAACCACTGACTCTAACTAGCTAATATACAAACTGACAAACTTTCTCGAATAACGTGCAATGCAAACAACTGATATGTCGATTCGGGTTTTGAAATATTAATAAAATATTTTAAAAACTACGTTCACAAAAATCGTTTAATCTCAAACAAACACTATCATTAAGATTATAATAAAATAATGATTTTTAAATGTGAACACCAAAACCCGGCTCACCACATTGAACAATCTCGATTAGTCAACCGAATAACTAACCCGAACAACCCGTCAACCATAATCCCAAAGTAACGAAAAATAATCCGAACCAATGTCTCGAACACCCATAACCCGGAAACTCAACCAAGTTCATAAATACCATATCGATCCGAAAATCCCACAACCTCAATTAACAAAATAACACACGAACCCTTTCCGAAATCCAATATCAAATTAAACAAGTATCCGACAAATTGAACAAACAGAATACGTACCTCGATGTCGGTAATACAATTTTATAACTGTGGACGGCGGGATAGTAAATGAAGGCAGTGGCTGGGTGCGGTGGTAAGTGTGGTGGTGATTGTGAAGGAAGAAGGAGGTGGTGGATGGTGGTTGGGGTAACAGCGGGGTGAATGATAGTGGTACGGGGAAGACAGGATATGTGGTGCGGTGATGCGGTGGTGATTGGTGGTGGAGTGGACAGGGAGACAGAGATGGTGGGATACGGCGGTGGTTGTGGTGAATAGATCAGTGGTGGAGGAGGATGATGGTCGCCGGAGAAAAAGACGAGAGAGAGAAATCAGAGAAGAAGATGAAGAAGAAGAAGAAGAAGAAGAAGAAGAAGAAGAAGAAAGAAAGGAAGAAAGAAGAAGACGATAGGTTTATAAACACTCGGATCAGGCAGGGCTCCAGGACCTATCGCGTACCGCGATGGGTTAAAATGTGTGTGGGAGCATACCGCCACCCAAAACGACCGTCGTTTGAGCAATCAAAAACCTAATTATTCTAAATCGTTAGAGCAAGTAGGGTATCGTATCACAAGGAGTATGTGGTCAATGTATTCGTGTAACAGATTTCTAATTATGAAGTGACTGATTTTTAGTGCTGATCACACAAGCAATTTTAGTAAATGTATAGAACTAAGCAACGAACAAATAAACGAGTTGTAAGCAGTTAACAAAGCAAATCACACCCGGTAATTCAAGTAAGCAACCAACAGTATCTCATGCATATAATATAAACTAAAAATCCCGTCTGCACCTCCCGTCGCGGTACGCGACGGGGTCTTCCATGGTCAATCGCGTATCGCGATTGACCAAAAGTCAACAGATAATTTTCCACCCATCGAGGTACGCGATGGGGACCTCAGCAAACCATCGCGTACCGCGATGGGACCCTGTTACAGCAAACTTCAATCAGTTCATCGATTTGCGTGTTGGACATCCCGGGTCTTCATTCCGTGTCACAACAGGTCCATATTGAGTACTTTAACGCCTGTGACCTAAAATACAATAGTTCACGTATGAAGTATCGATAGTTCTAGAATAAACAATTAAAACTAAACAATAAATGAAATAAAACATAAAAAAATTAACCGACCATCAGTACCACATTTGTAAATAAATCAGAGTTAGCGGATTTAAAGTGGAAGTTATATTTATGTGGATTATAATTAGGGATGTTCTTCGGGTTTGTTTTTCGGGTCATGACCAGGTGTGGTGCGGTGTGCCCACCGACTTTTTACCACATATGTAAGGATCCAAACAAACGTACACGACAGCCTGAGGGCTAGCGATTACTTTTGTTTATAATGTTTTAGAGATACGTAATCTCATGTGATTCGTTTCATTTATTTGACTCAATTAAACAAATTTATAAAGTTTGGCGTATTCACCTTTTCTTGAAATTGATCAACTTCAATACACTGACCGGGTTGTTAGTGCACGAAATGGTTGTCCGTAACATTCGAATAAGTTATACATAGTCTAGATTGTTTATTTATTGTAAATGGCCCATTCGCTATGGTTTGTATTGCGAATGAGGTCCATTTGTTATATGCTAGGCTAGTTCGTTAAGGTATAAGCTCCTTCGTTATGGTAGCATAACGAATGAGAACCAGTTAGTTAAGTTTATAATCCCATTCGTTATGTAATATAACGAATGGAGGCTGGTTCGTTAAGTTATCATCATTCGTTATGGATTCATAACGAATGGAGTCTAATTCGTTTATGAAGATATAACGAATTAGACATAAGTTAACGAACTGGTGCTTTGGCCTATAAATAGGCATATCCATGCTCATTTGTAGGTGTGCATATTTAAAGAGAGATCTAGATCTAAGTTAATACTCTCCATAAGTTATTTCCATCCACCATAATGTATTCATCACATATTTATCAATAAAGTAATAATTTAGCGTTTAGATCTTGTATATAATCGTTGTATCGTATTAGCGGCTAGATCCGTAACGGGTTTCTACACGGGTCTTTCCTTTTTCTTTGCTATCTCGCACCTATAGTACGAGTATAACTTTTTGTTAGTCGGATCTTTAATTTGGCTTAAGACCTCTAGTCTCTTTTATATAATATTTACCTCGATTATATTTTTCTTTTAAACCTTTAGTTTAAATATTCTTTCTTTCTTTTATAAGTTAAAAATATTTAATTTAACTTATTTAATTTTCTTAAACACTACGTTTCTTCTTCTTTAATAAACGTATACTTTTCTTTTCTTTATTATTTAAGATTAATAATATTATTAATAAACTTAAATAATAGTTATTACAAAGAATCATATTAATCACATTAATTTCTTTTATATTCTTTTGTTATGTTTTCCTTTATTATTTTTCAAGGTATCGAGTATATCCTCGACTTAAGATTTTAAGCCATTAATATTTTATTATTATTTTATTCGAGCATTATGCCTACCTTTGCTTTGCTTATATTAACCCTAGACAATCGAGCAGCACTTCGACGCCTCTTTGTTTTTCTTGAGCTTTCTTGATCAGCCCTTTCCTTGGCACGTAAAACGATCCACACCAATCTTCAACACTCGTCGGCACGCTTATCGAGGCGTGTAGGTCCCCCCGGATGGATCTGCACGGGATATCTCGATCTACACAGGTGCGGAATCCCTGCGTAGGTTGTTACGAGCGTAGAACACGAATCAAACAAACACACGATACGAATAAACGAACACACGTTATATTATAACCGAAACACGTGATATAATCACTGAATACAGACTCAATACTCTCTGGTTCTCACGTCTCTCGACTCACACACGTCTGTATACGATTACCTTAAAAACACCTCTAAACAAGCCGTGACCTAGCGTATAAATACACGACAACTTCTCCTGATATGTTCAGGCGAAGTTGTTGCTAACTTCGCTTGACTAACAAGTTCGCCTGATAAGCGAACTTGTCAGTAACTTCGCTTAAACATAAACAAAACACAATTAACATTACAGACTGGATTACAGACACTAGACTATGAACTACTGACATTATGCACCAACAGACTCCCCCTTGGCAGTAGCTTCATATCTTTATCTTTAAGCACTTGTCTTGTAATCTTTATGCATGCACTCCCTCTCTTACACAGACCGTGACTACTCGCTGATATTTCCTCGCTTCGTCTTTCCAAGCAGGAATACAGAATATCTTCTTCTCGTTTAACACCTGCAGATCAGCTTTAGATAAATTAACAAGATGCATCGGATCATACACTCTTAGCACTTCTTGTTCGTCTTCGTCTTCCATCACGGCTTCAGCAGTCTAGCAATCCACATACCACCATTTCAGATCTTTCAGCACATCTTGAGGCATAGTCTTCATTAGAACCTCTTTCAAACACCGAATCGGCTTATATTTCATCACCATCCAAGGTTTGCCATCTGCTCTCATTCCTCTTTCAGTATCTTCAACTAATTTCCCTTTCTGTGGTTTTAACAACTCAAACTTTTTCTCTTTAATACTTTCTTTCCATACTATCTTCCCAATAACTCTGGCCATATTATCATCACTTCTATTAATCAACCCCAGTCTGGCCAAATCCTTTACCTCACACTCAGGTAAGGTATTTAGAGATCTCAACGTCCTCTTAAAGTATTGGATCCCATCATATCTTTTCACCACGAACACTTTTAGCTGTTCATCATATAACCAACAGATAATGCCTTTCTTTGACTCAGCGTACCCTTTAATATTATAACTTTTCTTGAACATTGTAGGTACCACTGGCTTCTTCGTTTTGATAAACCAATGAGCATAGCCTTCCTTCCATCTAGGCTGCTCCTCCCATTCTGTATCATCAACTACTGTATCTTCACATACATTCGACTTCTCAACGGTTGGAAGCTGGTGTTCAACATTCTCCTCTACAATTTCACCTTCTTCAACATCATCTTCTATCACTATCTGTGCACCAATCTTCTCAATTTCTTCTAATGGCAGCACATCATCATCACACACATCATCAACATCTAACATATCATCATCCAACTCCTTCAAGGCATCGATCACATCATCTCCCATCTCCTCGTCATCTACCATCACCACCTCATCACCACCAGAACCGCCAGCTGCACCTGCAGACTCCCCCTGAGCTGTGGTTGTCCCAAGAGCTTGAGTAGTTCATGGCAACTCACCACCTGCACCTTTCGATGCATTGGGATCATCATCTCTGTCATTCTTCTTCTTTGTCCTGAGCTCGTCGCCTTTACAGCTCGTCTCCCCCTGAGATGCCAAGAACTCCTTCATAGCATCTATAATTTTTCCATGTTACTAGAAAAATAAGCACAAGGATCGAAAAAAAAAGGATAAGTTCGCTGGATTAATCGAGAGAATAAGTTCGCCGAATTTCAGAAAATAATGAACTGTTTGACCTTAAGTATTCTTTATATAGGGGCGGAGTTACACAGGCGAAATCGTGGATAACTTCGCCTAGGGCGAAGTTATTCACAAGTTTGCCGATTTTACAAAATAAACCCCTATAGTTTGAACATTTTGCAATTAAGTTTTAAAAACTTCCCTTTAAGAATTAAATGACACGATCAAGTCCAAGTAACCAGTTATAAAATCATAAACTACCTAAGTACGAAAAACTTTTAAAAATTAAAGTACAAGGGATCAAATTTCAGTCTTGACAGGGACTACTACGTTTTAGAAAAGATCCGAACAGAAATCATACTAATTACGTGACTGTCACATAGATCCGTGTTTAGCTGTATTATGACATAAAGAAACAGGTTGTAGGCAGGTAAATAACTTAAGATGGTTTTCATCGTTTCTGTGATACGAGTTAAGTTCAATTAAGCTCAAAAATTAAGTGGGAAATAACTCAGAGATTATGATGCCTCCTATCTATTCTCAAAGCGTATTTAGCTTTCCCCAAGTCACCCCGAATTGACTTCGACCCGTAGTGTCAGATTAAGTTGTAAGTATTCTTAGATCTTTAGACTCTGCTTCCCGTTCTCTATCTTACATCATGATTGACATTTCAAGTTAAAGAATGTCTCAATGACTTATAAATTTTTTTTTAAATTTTTTTTTATTTTTTTATTTTTTTATCAAACACATAGAGAACAACTGCAAGTCCCGAATCTGGATCACTGCAGTCTCTTGACACGCTTTCTTCACGGGAATCAGAACACTAACAGGCTCGTGTATGACTGGGTAATCGCTTTTCTGCCTATCATTCGAAAAGATATATATGAAGACATGCAGAACTCTTAAGAAGTTTCCACATAAAATCGAGTAGATTTAGTTAGTATCACTTCTACTTTTACGCACCATAAAAAGCTACCATGACATACAATGACTGTTCTAAAGCCTTTTAAGCCTAATAACTTCACTAGTTAAGCACACAGAATCAGTAAATCTATCATTTTCCAAGGTTGGATCAATTTTCTGTTAAAACATAGTAACAGAACTTCTTACGAAGTAGTAGACTTGAAAAATAATTTCATTTCCCTAAAAAAAAAATTTTTTGACTTCAATCGCCCCGATCAGTTCAAAGTCTTCAGGTAAACGGTTATCCTGAGGATCCAATGGATCCGCTGGACCGACCACATACAAGTATGTGTCCTTCTAACTAAGTATGAACGACTAATTTTCAGCGAAAGAATAAAAACACATCATAAACCGCCCCGTTCACATTCAGTCATCTGGTTAATGGCAACCCTCAAACTCTACAAGTAGAAAATGAGGACCAAACATATCCGAGGATATGTCCTTCAAACTGAGGTAACCGACATAATTTTAAGCGATAGTGACATTTTTTTTTTTATATATATGCACAAAAAGCATGGTTACTCGGGATTGATCATCCCATTCAACTCAACAAGGTTTTGAAATCTTGATTTGTCAAACGCTTTAGTATATAAATCAGCGAAATTATCAAGCGTATCCACCTTTTCAAGCACAATCAGTTTCTTCTCAGCACAATCCCGTATAAAATGATGACGTATGTCAATATGTTTAGTTTTACTGTGCTTTACGGGATTATTAGTTACTGAGATCGCAGCAGTGTTATCAATACAAATTGGAGTAAGTGAGAAATTCAGACCATAGTCGCGTAACTGTTGTTGAATCCACAGAACCTGGGAGCAGCAGTTGGATGCTGCCATGTATTCCGCCTCACATGTTGAAATGGCGACTGATGTCTGCTTCTTGCATTGCCAGGACACTAATCTGCCTCCTAGAAACTGACATCCTCCAGTAGTTGACTTCCGACTCTGATTGCATCCTCCATAATCAGAATCTGTGTAAGCTACCAACTCCAAGTCTCCTCCCTTCGCGTACCACAACCCCAGCTTAGGTTTGCCTTTGAGATATCGCAAGATCCTCTTCACACCCTTCATGTGAGATTCCTTTGGGTTTGCCTGAAAACGAGCACAAAGACAAACTGCAAACATAATATCAGGCCTAGAAGCAGTTAAGTACATTAAAGAACCTATAATAGCCCGATACTGAGTTGGGTCCACATCTGCGTCATTGTCTGTCTCAGCACCCAATTTATGGTTGACGCAGATTGGAGTATCGAATGGAGTGCCGTCCTCCATCTTGAAGCGTTTGAGCACATCATGGACATACTTGGTCTGATGAATGGACATCCCATCCTTCTTCTGATCAACCTGCAATCCTAAAAAGAAAGTTAGTTCACCCATAGCACTCATTTCAAACCTTTTCTTCATGACGGCCTCAAACTCCTGACACATGGAGACTTTTGATGCAGCAAAGATAATGTCATCCACGTAGACTTGCACCAGCAGGAAGTCGCTTCCTTCTCTCTTGAAGAACAACGTGCTATCTATCTTCCCTCTTTCAAACCCATTTTCAAGCAAGTAATCTGATAAGGTTGAGTACCATGCACGAGGTGCCTGATGTAGTCCATACAACACCTTGCTTAACTTGTACACGTGGTCTGGAAAGTCTGGGTCAGGAAAACCCGGAGGTTGCTCAACGTACACAACCTCATCAACTTTCCCATTTAGGAACGCACTTTTCACGTCTAACTGAAATACCTTCATCTTCTTATAAGCAGCAAATGCCAAAAACAATCTAATGGCTTCCAATCTTGCCACAGGAGCGAACACTTCATTATAATCAATCCCCTCTTGTTGATTAAAACCTTTTAACGACTAGCCTCGCCTTGTTTCTTATAATAATCCCTTTCTCATCTCTCTTGCACTTAAAAACCCATTTTGTGCCTATCGCATGCACATTCTTTGGTTTTTCAACCAAAGTCCAAACTTCCATTTTCTTGAATTGAGCCAGCTCTTCTTGCATGGCTTCGACCCACGAGCTGTCCTTTAGAGCCATTTGATAACTCTTTGGTTCAATCTGGCTGATAAAGCAGGTGTACAAGCATTCGTTGATTATGCCTGTCTCCTTAATGCTTGTGTAAACACAGGTGTGCTCATTCAAGCTACGTCTTGTTTGTACACCGGAGGACACATCACCAATCACATTATCCAAAGGGTGATCTTTATGAATTCTCGTGGTCGGAACCGAACCGACATGCAAATTGTCTTCCAAGTTAGAAGAGAGCTCGTCAATGGTTGTTCCTTGCTGAGAGTGAAACGGATTGAAAAATTCTTTTTCAGGAGAGGCAGCAGGGGTATCGATAGCATTTGATGAGGAAGGTTGACATTTATCAAACAGCTGTCTTTGCACTAGATTTTCTTCCTCATCATGGATCATCTTCGTAGCAACTCTTTCTTCTACTTCTACACTATCCAAATAAGGTATGTTAAAAGACTTAAAAAGTCTATCATAGTCGAAAAACTCAGCAGGTCCGTTGCTTGGTTTTGGCGGTTTGTAACTTGTGATATCGGTGTTACACACCACCTCAACCTTGCCGGTCGATGTATTAAAGACACGTCTGTTGGGAGTCCCAACAACATAACCGACTAAGATTCCTTCATCGGCTACTTCACCAAATTTAGAATTTGTCTTTAAAATCGAACAAGGGGACCCGAATGGTTCAAGACCACTCAAGTTGGGCTTCCTCCCATGCATAAGCTCATAACACATTTTATTAAGTCTTTTAACAGTCAAGACTCTATTCAGGATATAACAGGCTGTAGCAACAGCTTCAGCCCAGAACACCACAGGAAGCTTCGAATCAGCCAGCATAGTTCTGGCTCCTTCAATTAACGTTCTATTCTTCCTCTCAGCCACTCCATTCTGTTGCGGAGTATACGGAGCGCTGTACTGGTGCTCAATCCCTTTCTGAAGGCAGAAGATCTCCATTTCATAATTCTTGAACTCCGTTCCATTGTCACTCCTGATGAACTTAACCCTTTTATCCATAACGTTCTCAACTTTGGTAATCAAATTCTTCACCATCTGAGCCGTTCCATCTTTTGATTTCAGGAAATATACCCACGAATATCGTGAGTAATCATCAGTGATCACCAAGCAATAAGAAATACCTCCTAGACTTTTTGCATTCACGAGACCGAAGAGATCCATGTGAAGCAATTCTAGAGTACTGACAATAGAATTGACCTTCTTGGTGTGATGGGATTTCTTGTGCTGCTTTCCCATCTTGCACGCTAGACATTTGTCTTCAAAGTTGAAACTTTTCAAGGGAACGCCCAGCACAAGTCCATTCTTGACAATGTGGTTCATCTTCCGAAGATGAATGTGCCCCATTCTCCTATGCCACAATTCGGACTCCGATTCGCTCGCTTTTGTCATAAGGCATGATTCTTCCGTGGCCATTTCAGTCAACCTCATATCCATAATATACGTATTCCTCTCACGTGGAGCCTTTATCACAATCCACTCCTCTGGTATCTGAAAACCAGGATGCAACACAATCGCCTCATTCTTTGTAAAATGTACGGTGTACTCCTTATCACAGATCTGCGACACACTCAGCAGATTGTGCTTCAATTCTTCGACAAAGTTTACTTTCTCTAGAGTCATCTTTCCATTAGACACCGTTCCCATTCCTGTAATCTTGCCTCCACTTTCTCCAGCAAAGCTCACTCTCCCTCCTTGAACAGGTTTCAAATCGTGTAACAAGATTTTGTTACCCGTCATGTGCCGGGAACAGCCGCTATCCACAACCCAAAGATTATTGGCAGCCCTGTTCAACTGTTCCTGCACGATTAAAGCAAAATATTAGAATCTAGGGACCCAAGACCAATTGGTCTTGGATCTATACATCCCGAACTTTGGCTTTCCAAAGTTAGTCTATGTATAATTCTTGTAAGTCCTATTAGTATACCTCCTTGTAGATTGATTGTGAGGCCTTCCAAACCTTTGTGAATTGAAAGAATTATAACTTACTGTTTGGTTATCAGCAGTGTGAAACTGAGATTGGTTTCTTTGAAAACCTGAATTAGTCTGATTTCTGAATTTTGAATGGTTTTCACTTTTACCAGTATTATAATTACCATTAGGCTTAGTCTCAGTTTTGGTATGCCTCAAAACTCTGAATCGCTGCTTCAGAGGGCAATCTGCAACTAGGTGCCCTAATTGATTACACCTAAAACAACACCTATGCTCAACTTTCTTTTCAACAGTTGTTTTGGATGTCGAGGCTGTACTACCGCCCGTTCGTCTCACATATGGTGGGACATAAGGGTTTAGCGGAGAACTCTTTTTAGTTGTTTTATCTTTCTCTCCACTATTTGGTAATACAACCTCCTCCTTTGTCTTACCCGACTCGAATGACTTATCCGAATCTGATGAGACCGGACTCGGAACAGAAATTTTAACACTTGACACAGGTGGACTTGTTTCGCCTCTACTAACATCTGGTTCTTTACTAGTTACCTTAATTGGAACTGTCTGAACAACCTCAAAGTCAACAGATTTCTGATTACTAGGATTAAAAGTGTAATTGTGATTATAAGGTGGTGGAACCTCATGATAACCAATTCCTCCCCTCTTAACTGAGGAACCTTGATCACTAACAAGGTGATCAAGAATAGCAGAGGAATTTCTGAACTGCTCAGGTTTTCTATTCAGTTCCACCACTTTCACCTGGTGATTAGCAATCTGTTTTTCTCTTTCAGCTATTAGTTTGGTTTTTTCTTCCAAAACTTCATAGCTTAGATCAATCACTTGAATTTTTTCAGCAAGTTTTGCTTTTAGACTTTTAATATCTTTTTCACAAGCTTTTATTTTAACTTTATAGCTATTTTCTCTTGCTTTTGTAAAATGATGATCTTCTTTTAGAGTTTTAAACTCAGCATCCAAACTAACATACTGATCAGTTATAGTTGCTAATTGCTCAGACAAGTTTTCACATTTAGAACAAGTAGGTTTAGAACATACCTCGGAGAGCTGGTCTTTAGCATCAGCCATGAAAGCTTTTTCTTCTCCAGTAGCTTTCTCACTTTCTTCATTTTCCACATTCGCCAAATTTGCCTGTTCAAAGATTTCTTCAGAATGCAGGTTCCAGTTATATTCACCATCTTCTCTGGAAATCATGGCACTATAATCTTTACTACCCCCATTATGCTGTGTAGACTTGCCTTGACCACGTTCTACACGTTCATTTCTGCACTCCTTAGCAAAGTGGTCGTTTTGCTGACAGTTGTAGCATCTTACCTTCGTCTTGTCAAACCCTGGCCTTCCACCAACAAACTTTCTTCCGGTCTTTTTCATAAACCGTTTCACTCTTCTCACGATCATAGCCATCTGCCATTACAGATCCATTACTTCCAGATCATCAGCATCAATCTGGTCATAGTCTTCATCCAACATAGCTGGATCAACAATCTTCCCCTGAATGTAGTTCTCATAGGAAGCAATAAAAGAAGCATAGAGAGCAAACTGCTCTTCAGCAGATTTGACACTCATAGGCATCTTAGAGTAGTTGTTGCTAGGAATACTTGGAGAGCAACTACTCTTGCTTGCTTGCGGTTTAGATGCACTAGATCCACCTGCTACAAAGCAAACATCACCATTCGTGTTGACTGACACATGCCCCTCATGTGATGAGTTGGCGCCCGACTCTCCCTTCGAGTAGTAGGCAGCTGATTCAGTCTTCGAACCTGAACTAGAGTTGACTTTAGCACCATACATACCTGGATCTTGAACCTGATCCGTAGGTGTCTCCTTTCTAACCATGTTAAGCTCAAAGGTTCGGAGCTTGTTAACTGCTGTCTCAAGGTCATAGTCAGCAAAGTCTTTATCTTCTCTCATCAACACAGTATACATCTCCCATTTTGGTGGGAGAGCATCAAGAAGCTTCTCAACAATCTCATCTTCTTTGTATGTAATTGAATAGTTGCTGAGTTCAGTCATCAGATGATAATATCTGGTGATGATATCATCAAGTGATTCGTTTTTCAGATACTTGAAGACCGAGAATTGAGTTTTGAGCAATTTGATCTTCGAAGCACGGATTCCCACATTTCCTTCAAACCGGTTCTCAAGAGCTTCCCAAAGCTCTCTTGCTGTCTTGTACTTTCTAAAAGTATGAAGGATCTCTTGTGGAAGAGCCATAGTGATAGCAGCATGAGCCTTGCTCTCGGCCTCATACATCTTTTTCTCTTCTTCTTCCATTTTGCTGTACTTTTTGATCTGATCACGACCTTCGTACTCCATAGTTGGTGGAATATAACCATCCTGGATGCATACCCACATTTTCGCATCCTGGTACTTGACATATTGTTCGAACCGATCCTTCCAAGCAACGAAGTCGGTTCCTTTAAGCAACTTTGGGGCCTTAGTAGCTGACCCTGCTTCTACTTCCATCTTAACTAACTCTGAGATGTTAATTGACGACATCTTTCTCAAAAACTAAGAAACCCGAAAAACAAAAAAAAATTTCTTCTGAAAAGTACTGTAGGCGAAGTTACGGATAACTTCGCTTAAGTCTTAACTTCGCTGAAGAACTTCGCTGATTCTTAACTTCGCTTGAGGTAAGCGAACTTAGGAGGTAGGCGGAGTTGTAGAGAACTTCGCTTGAGTTAGGCGAACTTGAGAAGGTAGGCGAAGTTGTGGATAACTTCGCTTAACCTTATATCTTCGCCGAAACCCTACGAACAGTGACGGCAACTTCGCCTGATGAACACGAAGTTTCTACAGATCTGATTTCTGGGTTTTTCGAGGTTTTTGGCGGTGTAAAGGGTTGAATACGATGGTAGGAGGTAAGAATGACACAAAAACACAGAAAACACGTCCCGCGAATAGTCGAAACGGGACGATTTCTACACCCGCGTGAATATCCCGAACCACACAATTGAGCAATAGCTCTGATACCAATTGTAGGCTCCCTGGATGGATTTGCACAGGATATCTCGATTTACACAGGTGCGGAATCCCTGCGTAGGTTGTTACGAGCGTAGAACACGAATCAAACAAACACACAATACGAATAAACGAACACACGTTATATTATAACCGAAACACGTGATATAATCACTGAATACAGACTCAATACTCTCTGGTTCTCACGTCTCTCGACTCACACACGTCTGTATACGATTACCTTAAAACACCTCTAAACAAGCCGTAACCTAGCGTATAAATACACGACAACTTCGCCTGATATGTTCAGGCGAAGTTGTTGCTAACTTCGCTTGACTAACAAGTTCGCCTGATAAGCGAACTTGTCAGTAACTTCGCTTAAACATAAACAAAACACAATTAACATTACAGACTGGATTACAGACACTAGACTATAAACTACTGACATTATGCACCAACAAGGCGGGTTGTCGGTTCTACTCGGGATGGCTCGTAGTTCAAAATAACGTCGTTGGGTTATGGCACGTAAATCAAGGAAGCATCGGTTTAGCACGAATTACGAGGTGATCAAGGTCACGTTTTACGAGGTTTTTAGAGAGAGATACATATTTTTAGAGAGAGAGGAGAGAACTGATTTTGGTGCGAGAAAAATGAGAGGCCGGAACCTGCTTTATAGACATTTTGCGAGACGTATCGCGATACACGATAGTCCTTTGATCAGCCCGTCGCGTATCGCGACGTAGGTCTGATGAGTCATACATAGGTTTGACACGTGGCGGACGCAGGCCACGTGGTGACACATGTCAGCAGGAGTGCCACGTGTGGATACGTGGCGGGATATTTGCCCACCTGTCAGACCACGTCATCGTGATACGCGATGACGTTGGTGTTTTGTCTGTCGCGTATCACTACGATACTCATTTCTTGGGTTTGTAAACAGCCCATTCGCGATACGCGATGGGGTTGTCTTCTGGTCTGTCGCGTATCGCGATGGGATAGGAAATCAGAATTTTATATTATGGTCCTTGGACTTTGGAACTTGGTATTTTTTATTCGATATTCTCACGATGTTGTATCCTCCCCGCCTTGGAATGAATCTCGTCCACGAGATTCGCTTCTTAGAACAAGTGGGAGTACTTTTTCTTCATTTTGGGTTCCAGTTCCCAAGTGTATCCAGGGCCTCTTCGTGAGTCCCACTTTACTTTGACTATTTTCAACGTTCATCTCTTTAGTTTCTTTGTTTTAGAATCTTCTATTTGTATTGGTCGTTCTACGAATGTTAGATTTTCATTTATTTCGACTTCTTTTAAAAGGCATAGACAAAGATTCATCGGCTAGACATTTTCGTAGATTAGAAACGTGGAATACATCGTGTATCCCGTTCATTTCTTCAGGTAGTCGCAAACGGTATGCGACGGTACCAATTCCCTCGAGTATTTCAAAAGGTCCTACGAATCGTGGACTTAACTTTGCTTTATTTCCGAAGCGAACGACACCCTTCTAAGGTGAAACTTTCAATCAGACTCTATCGCCTGCATTGAATTCTAACGGCTTACGGCGGACATCGGCGTAACTCTTTTGTCGGTCACGTGCCGTCTTAAGTCGTTCTCGAATTTTTAACACCTTGTCAGTGGTTTCTTGGACTATTTATGGTCCAGACAATTAATTGTCTCCGGTTTCAGACCAGCATACTGGCGTTCTACATTTTCGACCATACAATGCTTCGAATGGTGCGGTTTAAATACTTATGTGATAACTATTATTGTACAAAAATTCCATCAGGGGAAGATGGTCATCCCAACTTTCATCTAAGTCAGTCACATTAGCGCGGAGCATGTCTTCCAACGTTTGAATTCTCATTTCGCTTTGCCCATCTCTTTAAGGATGATAGGCAGTGCTAAGGTTTAACTTTGTGCCTAACGCTTGTTGGAAGCTTTTCTAGAAATGAGACGTGAATCGGCTGTCTCGTTCAGAAATAATAGACAACGGTACTCCATGCAAAGCAACGATATTGTTCACATAGATACGCGCTAATCTATCCATTGAGGAAGACTCGTTGATTGGTATGAAATGTGCGGATTTTGTTAACCTATCAACTATGACCCAAATTTCATTATGTTGACGAGTGGTTTTTGGGAGTTTTGTGATGAAGTTCATGGTTATCAATTCTCATTTCCAAACGGGGAGTTCGGGTTGTTGAAGCAATCCATGGGGCTTTTGATGTTCAGCCTTGACTTTCAAACACGTCAAACATTTTGCAACATGCAAAGCGATGTTCTTTTTTATTCCGTTCCACCGGTATTTCGGTTTTAGGTTTTGATACATTTTGTCACTACCAGGGTGCATCATGTACTTGGACTTGTGAGCTTCGCTCAAGATCTTTTCACGCAAGTCTCCAACGATTGGCACCCAGATTCTATTTCCGAGTCTAAGTATGTCATCGTCACCCTTGACTAGCGTGTCAATGGTGCCGTTACATTTTTCATCGGAGATCTTGTTTTCATTGATAGCTTGAACTTGAGCGGATTCGATTTGTTTGATGAGATCAACTTGGAGTTCTAGTCTTAACGCTCGGACTCTTTTTGACTTTTCATGTTCATTACGACTTAGGGCATCGGCTACAACGTTAGCCTTCCCTTCGTGATAAACGATTTCACAGTCGTAGCTATTTAGTGTTTCCATCCAGCGTCGTTGACGCATATTAAGTTCTTTTTGCTTGAATATGTGTTTCAAACTTTTGTGATTGGTAGATACGACAAACTTGACTCCATAGAGATAGTGCCTTCATATCTTTAAGGCAAAGATTATAGCGCCTAACTTTAGATCGTGAGTTGTGTAGTTCTTTTCGTGTACCTTGAGTTGACGAGGGGTTAGCCAATCACTTTCTTTTGTTTCATTAGTACGCATCCCAAACAGGAATAAGACGCGTCACTAAAGACAACAAAGTCCTCGGTACCTTCTGGCAAGGCCAGTATAGGTGCTTGGGTGAGTTTTTGTTTTAGTATATCAAACGCCTCTTGTTGTTTGGTTCCCCATTCATACTTGATATTCTTACGAGTTAACTAGGTTAGAGGAACAACAATACGAAAGAAATTTTCAATGAACCTACGATAATAGCGGGCAAAACCTAAGAAACTTCGGATCTCGGTTGCCGACTTTGGAATTTCCCACTTTGAGATAGCTTCAATCTTAGCGTGGTCCACTTGAATACCATTCACGTTTATGATGTGTCCAAGAAATTGCACTTCATGAAGCCAAAATTCGCACTTCGAGAACTTGGCATACAAGTTTTAAGTTCTAAGTAATTAAAGTAAGGTTCAGAGGTGAGTTTCATGATCGTCCTTAGATTTAGAATAAATAAGTTTGTCGTCGATGAATACGATAACAAATTTATCTAAGTAAGGCTTACAGATTCGATTCATCATGTCCACAAACGCGGTTGGGGAATTAGTGAGACCAAATGGCATGACCGTGAACTCATAATGTCCAGACATTGTTCGGAACGCGGTTTTCGGGATATCTTCGGATTGGACTTTAAGTTGATGATAGCCAGAACGTAGATCGATTTTTGAGAAATAGCTTGCGCCTTGAAGTTGGTCGAAAAGGTCATCGATTCAAGGGAATGGATATCGATTCTTCATCGTTACTTTGTTTAAGGCTCGGTAGTCGATACACATGCGCATTGATTCATCTTTCTTCTTGACAAATAGAATTGGCGCTCCCCACGACGATGAACTTGGTCGGATGAAACCTTTCTCAAGTAGCTCGTCTAATTGTTTCTTCAGTTCTTTCATTTCGGTTGGAGCTAAACGATACTGGCTTTGGCGATCGGAGAAGTACCAGATATAATATCAATTCTAAACTCTACTTCACGATCGGGAGGGATTCTAGGCAGTTCGTCGGGAAAGACGTCGGAAAATTCATAAACAATAGGTACGTTTTTATTTCTTTTGGCTTGGATTCTTTGGTGACATAGGCAATGCATGCTAGGCATCCATTGCCAGCGTCTTTGTCCCCTTCAATTCGAATGGTTCGTTTATCAGGGGCTCGAAGTTCAGCAGTTTTGCTATTGCAAATGATACGACCATGGTTGTTAGATAAACAGTCCATACGAAGTACAATGTCAAAACCAGCAAGAGTCATTGGTAGTAATTGAATAGGCAGAGCGTATCCAGCTAATAAGATTTTTCCGTTTTCTAGAGCTTCAGAGATTTTAACAATGTAACATCATGAAAATTTTGAGTTTAAAATACCAAGTTCCAAAAGATGAAGGACCAAAATGACAAAATTCTAAATTCAAGGGCTTAAAATGGAAAATCTGATTTTAGCGATACGCGACGGGACAAGGGACAAGCACATCGCGTATCACAAGGGCTTGATCAAAAATCCTAGAAGATTGGTCAATGGCAATATGCAATCGTCAAAAAGCCAACGTCATCGCGCATCACGATGACGTGGTCTGACATGTGTGACACGTATTGCCACGTGTCAGACGTTGGCATAGTGTATCGCCATGTGGCTCTGCGTCTGCCACTTGGCAAAGCTAGTGGTGTCTGGTCACGGCTACGTCGCGATACGCGACGGGCTAGCTAAAGGGGCCATCACGTATCGCGATGGGTCCCCTACTTTGCCTGTAAATATCAAGCTCGGGTTCAAACCATTTCACACCAAAATTACACCTACATCTCTCTCTCTCTAACTTCTCTCAAAACCAGGGAAAGTATATCCTCGATCACCTCGATTTCCGTGCCCAAATTCCTCGTAAACCGTGCCAAATTACCGACGTTCCTCGATATTCGTGCCACACTCCAATGACGTTCCAACAAAGAAGGTGGTGCCATCCCGACGTCCTGACGATCCGCCTCGTAAAGCGTGCCGAAGTGTGGAAAAGATTGGAGTGCATCGTTTTGCGTGCCAAGGAATAAGTGTCGAGAGGAAGGGTTGATTAAGAAGCTAAAGAAGGCAAAGAGGCGTCGAAGTGCTGCTTGATTGTTTAAGGTTCATATAAGCCAAGAAAGGTAGGCATATACTCGAATAAAATAATAATAAAATATTGAAAAGGCTTAAAACCCAAAGTCGAGGAAATACTTGATACCTCGATAAAATAAAAGATAAACATAACAAAGAAAAGAAAGAAATATGAATATAATACAATGTGATTATTATTCGTTGTTATAAGTATTATTTAAGTTTAATATAATTATTCTTACATAATAAAGAAAAGAAAAGAATACGTTTCTTAAAGAAGAAGAAACGTAGGGTTTAAAGAAAATAAGATTTAACTAAAGGTTTGTCTTATAAAAGAATATAAGTTAAAAGAAAGACTTTTAATTTGTAAAAGAAAGAAAGAAAACTTTTTAACTAAGGTTTTTAAGTAAAGAAAATATAATCGAGGTATAAATTATAAAGAGACTAAAGGTCTTAAGCCTGATTGTATATCCGACTAAAAAAAAGTTATAATCGTACTATAGGTGCGAGATAGCAAGGGAAGACCCTCGGACGGTGTATTGAAGCCGATCCAAATAAAAAAGGTGAATACGCCCCAAACTTTACAAACTTGTTTTAAAACGAGTCAAATGTGTTAAATGAAAAGGTTTACATGAGAGTATGTGTCTCTAAAACATTTATAAACAAAGGTATAAGCGCTAGCCCTCAGGCTGTCGTGTACGTTTGTCTGGATCCTTACATATGTGGTAAACGCGGTGGGCACATCGCACCACACCTGGTCATATTATGCTTTCTTATGGGCAGTTAATGACCATGTGTATACGAACATGTACTTAACTAAGTCCAACGTTGCGGTGTTTGCTGGGGTATTTAGTGTAGAGACTTGAGTTTATAATTGTGTTTTTAAAGCTTGGTTATTCCTAAGCCACGTTGGGCCGAGACATACGTAGTCTCGAGGGCTAATCAAGTAAAAGAAATTATTTTAGCGTCAGCATATTCACCAGCATGTGTTGCTGACGTATTTAAACATTTTGCAGGTGATCAAATTTAAGGCTTGGGATGACTAAGTGCTCAAGATATCCGATGGCTCGGATCTTTTGTTTAAACTTAATATAATATGAATGGTGGTTTTGTATTAAACAAGTAACCTTAAAACATTGACCGGGAACTTTTAATCCCGTCTTTTGTGAATGTAAAAATTATATTTTAAATCAAAATGTTTTAAAGACTTCCGCTTATAATACATAAATTTGATATATTTACAAATGTGGTACCAACTGTTGGTCATACGCCCTGCCCTAAGATGGGGGTGTGACAAACGATTTCACCACTAGCGGTCTTGACGCTTAGAGTTTTATTTAGTTTTGTTAAAGGTTCGTTTAATAGACTACAAAAGTTATAATATATGAAACTTAAATTGGCACCCGAATCAAACAAAACTCTAGAATATGTGTCGTTAACTAGGAACGTACCGGTAATAGTTTTCCGGCATGTCGGCCACCTTTTTGGTGTCAAGGACGAAGACTCTTGCATTATTCTTTTTCATTTGACCACTTCCACCCACACCACCAATAGTGGGCTTGTTCTTAGGGCATTCAATGCTGAGATGATCCATTTCTTGCAATTGTAGCAAGTCATCATCTTCTTCCAGCAATCGGCCGTTGTGTGGCCGGGTCTGTGACATGATTCGCAAACAGTTGTGGTCGAAGACGGAGCAAAGTGGCAGCGAGCTTTGTGGTATTTCTTACAATTATTGCATGAAGCGTAATTGGAATTGAATCTAGATTTGTGTTGATTTATGCCTTTGCCCTTGAATCGGGCGCTTCCTCCAGTCTTCTTGTGGAATTCTGATGGTACCACCTTCTTATCTTCTTCTTTGTTACGGATCATACCACTCATCAAATATCCAGAAAACTCCATCGCAGAGTCGGCGGTTTGAGGGAGATGAGACCTCACCATGTCGTGGATTTCCCGCGGAAGTCCCCATATGTATCGCGTAACTTTGCTGGACTCAGGGGTCACCAACTGGGGCACGAGTCGACAGTATTCATGGAACTTAGTGTTATATTCATGAAGGTTCGTTCCTACAACTTTATGATTAAGGAATTTTGTTTGGATTTGATCGGTTTCATTCATTGGGTAGAAATTTGTCATCATCATTTCTTTAAACTCTTCCCACACCAAGTTGTATAGAACTTGCCTTCATTTGCTCATTATCAATTTTTCCCACCATTCTAGAGCCTCTCCCTTGAACATTTGAGCCGAGTATTGAATCTTCTTTTGTTTGGAACATTTACTTATTATCACTATCGACTCCATTTCTTCAAGCCGCCTAACAGTCGCAATGGCGCCCTTATCGACATAGAATTCCTTTGGTCCAAAGTTCTTGAAGTCCTTGAATGAGCAACCTTCTATATTCAATTTCTTAAACTTTTGTTTAATGCCTCCATCAACATTTGACTCGTGAACGCTCTCTTTGATATGAGACGGTTTATGGCGGTATTTGACAGATTTTCGAGATGGTTCAACAGATTGAGATTGCCTAGATTGAGACCTAATTTGACATTCAGCTCTAACGGCTTTCTCTATCATCTTTTGGATTTGATTCATATATTTTTTCAGGGATTTGCTCTTCTTGTTCTTTTTCTTTATCTTTATTTGCTAGATTTTCTACTTCCTTTCGGGAAGCTTCAACATCGTTTTGATTCGACATTGCTGAAATTTAAATTACAATCTTTTCTTAATCACATATTTTATTTTATTCATTTATTTAACACACACACACACACATATATATATATATATATATATCATAAAGAATATATTTTTTTTATTACATCACATACTTATATATACATCATTACTTGATGTATATATTTTCCTAATCCTTATTTTTAACACACAATATTACAACTTTTATTACAACACATCACTATTTCCACCATCTCTTAGTCTCTCATGAATTTATTCACCATCTTGGTCATTTTGTTGCACTTTCGAACAAGCTTATCTCCTATCTTCTTCTTCTTTGCTCCATCAATGGCTACCTTCTTTCTTAGATCATTAGTCTCATGTAAGGCTCTATGAAGATGTTCTTCTTGGGACCATGGGTTCTTATTTGGGTATCCATACCGGGGTGGCGGATCATGGTACCCCATCATAACGCTGTCATATTGGTTCTTGGGGTATGGTGATGATGTAACGTCAGACGGATAGTTGAAGAAAGCTTCAGCCGCTTCATTCTGCTCACGAATTTCATTTGCTTGTTCTTCAACTAGCGGAATCATGCCTTGATATGGTGGGAAACTTGGTGATGACTTGTTCTTGAGTTCTTGGAGGTATTGCATGTACGGGTCCACGGAGCCATAGCTTGGACTTTTGTGGAAGAACGATTGCACACATCCTTGTCTAGGTGGGCAGTCACAATCATGCGGTTCCTCCATTGGAGTTTTTACTTCGTTAGGATTTTCTTATTCGGGGTCTTCTTCCTCTTTCGGATCTTCCTCCTCTGCGGGGTCTTCTTCCTCCAACAATTTTGCAGTCTCATGCACCATAGGGTGTAGAGGAAAACTCTCGTATGGCATCATAAACCTCATCTTCGGCTTTCAAGAAGGTCCATCATAGGTGTTGGGGTGAGAATCTACTGAGTTGAAGGTTTGAGAATCTACTAAGTTGAAGGTAGAAGTTCCGGTATGCCATCTTCTATGGTCGAAGTGACATTGCATCCAGTCGGAAGAGTCGGACTCAGGTTCCTCTTTGATTTGCTTGTTGGAGAGAAATGCATATGACAGATGTGGATTGGGAGGTTGATACACCGGGGTGTCAGACGGGTGATAAGTCGGGATTTCAGACAGATGATACGTCGGGATATCGGACGGGTGACACATCGGTATACTTGATGGATGATAGCTTGAGTGTCTTGGGGGGGGGGTCATTCCTTTGTATTGGTGGATCATCGGGTAAGTTGATCGGACATTGTTCAGTTCCAAGGAAGTACACCGGTTTGGTTCAGTCGATCGGGTGATCTTGATTAAAGAAGGCTCCGTAGTAATCCTCGCTCATATTGTCCTTCGGTAAAGGTTCGGTAATTCCAGCTCTTCTCGCATCTTTCATGAATCCATCCATCATCTTCTTGAACGACATCTATGGGTTGGGTGGTTTAGATTGAGGATGGATAGAAAATGTTAACCAGCCTATCTTATCCCTATTTAAATTAACAAGTAATAATAATTTTTTTATTTTTTTTCTTATTCACTTGGATCGAAGCTTAGATATTATTAATTAATACCTAATTCGCTAAGATCGATGGCTCTGATACCAACCCTTGTCACACCCCAAACCATGGCCTAGGCGTATGACACATATGTTGGTACCACATTTGTAAATAAATCAGAGTTAACGGATATAAAGCGGAAGTTATATTTATTTGGATTATAATATTAACATTACAAAAGACGGGATTATAAAATACCCGTTTAATGTTTACAAGAGATTACTTGTTTATGTTAAGCCACCATTACATATTTTTATATTAACAAAATGATCCAAGCCATCGGATATCTAAGCACTTCGAGCATTCCAAGCTCCTATTCTTGATTACCTGCAAAATGTTTAGAAAATACGTCAGTAACACATGCTGGTGAATACGCTGACGCATAAAATATTTTCTTTTACTTGATTACCCCTCGAGACATAACTTAGGTCCGGACCATCATGGATTAGGAATAATCAAGTTTTAAAACAAAGCACAATTATAAACTTAAGTCACACACAAGTCACCACGGCAAACACCGCAGTGTTCGACATTACTCAGGTACCATACAAATACACATGGTCAGTCTCACTCGGACGTAACTTAGGTCCAGCCCATCGTGGCGGAGGTCATGACCAGGTGTGGTGCGGTGTGCCCATCGACTTTTTACCACATATGTAAGGATCCAAACAAATGTACACAACAGCCTGAGGGCTAACGATTACTTTTGTTTATAATGTTTTAGAGATACGTAATCTCATGTAATTCATTTCATTTATTTAACTCAATTAAACAAATTTATAAAATTGGGCGTATTCACCTTTTCTTCTTTCTTCAGATGCCATTCGTTCAATCCATGCCATGTGTCATCCTCATGTTAACTTCCAGAATCAGCTCACCTGCGTGCATACTAAAAGTCAGCTACGCTGAGTGAGTTCTAGTTAATCAAGCAACTTATCATACAACCACTACATGCATCATATACGTATCCGAAGACACGTAGTCCACTATCTAACCTGCTCACCTTACCACTTAGCCTCTTATTTACACCTACCACTTTGCCACTTTGCCACTTTAATAACGTATAACGTTATGCCACTTTTCCACTTTAATGACGTAGTCACGTATAGGCTTACCCTACCACGTACTATCGTCATGCCACTAACACTCTTACTAGACTCTTGCCACTTCTAACACACTCTACCTCTACTTGTCTACAACACACTTCATATCATTTACATAATAAGCAAGTCACATCATAGCATTCATACACACTAATAACCACTTGGCAATCACTATCCTTGGCGATACGTGCAATATCCGAAGATCGTTCACGTACCGACAAACATTATATAATAGCTACCTCGTATAACAGCTATAGCATACACTTACCACTTAAGGTAAGTGTATTCACACTTCACATCGAGTATGCACACAGCCCCGAAAACATAACAAGGAAATGGGGCTAGAAACTCACCTGAACTCGGTTACTTCTTCTGCTACTGGTTATTCCTTCTCGAGCTGTGCACGGCTAACTGTATAATGATGGAAAATCAAATACTACTCTGGCCATTCTCATTGCTACTTAATTAGTCCTACATGTCTAAGCCGTTTTTACTTCATTGAATCATTACCCGGTTAGTTAATCTTTACTCGTTAACCTTTATAGGTATCTTTCAATAATTAATCAAAGTCCAAGGGCTATTATGTAATTATCTCATTCTTTCTAAGTCCATGGACTGTTCTGTCATTATATCAGACTTCTAGTTCGCTACAGTCCCTTAACGAATTGGAGTTCATTCGTTGCTTCCATCTCTGGCTAATTCGTTACTTTATAACGAATTGACCTTCGTAGCGAACTGAATCTTATAACGAATTGGACCCTTGACGAAAGGCCCTTCAGTAACGAATTGAACCCTATTAGTTCCTTATCTTCTTTTAACGAATGACCATAACGAATCGATGTTAATTCGTTATCTTTCCCCTTAACGAAAAAGACACGAACTGAGGCTAGTTCGCTATGCCTTCCTTAACGAATCACCAGACGAATTACCCCTAGTTCGTCAACTTCCCGTTAACGAACTAGGGTTAGGTCAGAATGTCAGAGAACATTCTCTGACATCCTTACCTCGTACCCAACATTCTCCGGCTCCGCCTTTCCGGCGCCGCCATTGCCGGAAAAACGTGCGGTGGCCGGAAAAACGTATTCCAGCACCGTTTTCACCGTTTTCCGTCTCGTTCGATCCAGATCTTAGCTAGGGTGACCCCTAAGCTCATCTTAGGTTCGGTTTATACCCGATTCCACCCGGATCTCGTGACTTCAACGGTTTAACGGTGTCGGCTCGTCGTTTCATGACTAATCTAACGGGTTTGAGTATAAACGACATCATACTAATCTTACCTCGGGTTGAAAATGGATTCTCCTTCTTCTCATTCTTGGTTTCGGCTAGAGAGAGAAATTGAGGGTAGGATGAGAGAGAGCTAAGTGTGTGTTTTGGTGGTGTTTGGAATATGTGTAAATGAATGATAAATGATTAATTTAGGCTTATATAATTATGGATCATGGGCTTAAGCCCATGGTCTCATCCTTCTTTCCTTCATGACCCAAGTCGATAACCCATATCCATTAACCAACACTAGCCCGACCCATACTAACTCCTACTCTATTTTATTATTTTAGAAATTTCGGGATGTTACAAAGATTAATAATAATAATAATAATAATAATAATAATAATAATAATAATAAACTTAAATAATAGTTATAACAAAGAATCATATTATACTTCCATTACTTTCTTTTTATATTCTTTTGTTATGTTTTCCTTTATTATTTTTCGAGGTATCGAGTATATCCTCGACATAGGGTTTTAAGCCTTTAATATTTTATTATTATTTTATTCGATCATTATGCCTACTTTGATTGGCTTATATTAACCCTAGACAATCGAGCAGCACTTCGACGCCTCTTTGTTTTTCTTGAGCATTCTTGATCCACCCTTTCCTTGGGAAGCAAAACGATACACGCCAATCTTCAACACTCGTCGGCACCCTTATCGAGGCGGGTCGTCGGTTCTTCTCGGGATGCCTCGCACTTCAAAATAACGTCGTTGGGTTATGTCACATAAATCAAGGAAGCATCGGTTTAGCACGGATTACGAGGTGATCAAGGGCACGTTTACGATGTTTTTATAGAGAGAGAGATATTTTTAGAGAGAGATGTGCGAACTTAGGCTGGAACCTGCTATTTATAGACATTTCCCGGGACGCATAGCGATACGCGATGATCCATTGATCAGCTCATCGCGTATCGCGACGTAGGTCTTATGAGTCATACATAGGTTTGCCACGTGGCGCCGCGGTGGCAGGAGTGCCACGTGTGGACACGTGCCCACCTGTCATACCACGTCATCGCGATACGCGATTACGTTGGTGTTTTGATTGTCGCGTATCGCTACGATATTCATTTCTTGGGTTTGTAAACAGCCCCTTCGCGATACGCGATGGGGTTGTCTTCTGGTCTGTCGCGTATCGCGACGGGACAGGAAATCAGAATTTTACATTATGGTCCTTGGACTTTTGGAACTTGGTATTTTCGATCCGATATTTTCACGATGTTATATCCTCCCCAACTTGGTAGCACAAACTTCGAGGAAGTGATAGTGGTTTGGTGTTCGGGATGTCACAAATGAGCAATCCATAACCGCTATTTATAGTTGTTTCTCATACTGCCGGTCGGACCGTCTTTGTCACACCCCGACTTAGGGCCTATGCGTGTGACCCATAGTTGGTACATGTTTTGTAAATATACCAGAATTTGCGGGTTATTTAGCGGAAGTCTTTATTTTATAATAAAATATTGATATATATTTTAAAACATTAATTTATTTGTAAAATTTTATTTATAATAATATAATATTTAATTTATTATAAAAGCTTCTTGGATAATAAATATCTGAGTGAATAATATATAAACCTTGTTTAAATATTATTTGCAATATTTTAATAATCGAAAACTGAGTCATCTCTACCTTGCGAGCATCTATCTCCATGAGTGGCTACAATTTCTTGCTACCTGCACTGAGTTTATTTCCTGAAATGTTGGGGAAAATACATCAACGATATACTGGTGAATCATTGACTCTAAAAACATTTTATAAATCTTTCTTTGACTGACAAGATAGTTTTCTTGAACAATCTCAGTAGAAACGTCTCTTATTTCTGGGATTTGTGTCACTTCCATACACATAATTACGGTTCTCCGGGAACTGATGCCCATTGGAGAACTTTTATTATGATCTCTAGTATGCGGCCATGTAGCCTTGATTGAAAGACTAGACAAGTTATGTTTGGATCCAGACACATGTGTACTGTAACATCCGGCCCCTCGCACCACCAATATTGTCCGCTCTGCCCATGAAGAGCTCATGGATTAGTTTTTGGTTGCCCAGATAGAGACTTCCCAGGAGGTCACCCATCCTAGTACTACTTCCACCTAAGCACGCTTAACCATGGAGTTTTCATGTGCTCCACAGCCAACTAAGCCCAAAACGCGTTGGTGATTGAAGAGGCAGGACATTTGCTTATGGACCAAGGATCTCTCTTGTCCACGGCCGATGCGGGGTTTGCCTAAGAGTGGGACGATGTTGTGTTTGCCAAGGGTGTTACAAACAACCCCCCTTTGGACTCATCGTCCTCGATGAGGTGTGTCCCATCATCCCGAACGGCACAAGAGTGGATCTGATACCACCTGTAACATCCGGCCCCTCGCACCACCAATATTGTCCGCTCTGCCCATGAAGAGCTCACGGATTTGTTTTTTGTTGCCCAGATAGAGACTTCCCAGGAGGTCACCCATCCTAGTACTACTTCCACCTAAGCACGCTTAACCATGGAGTTTTCATGTGCTCCACAGCCAACTAAGCCCAAAACGCGTTGGTGATTGAAGAGGCGGGACATTTACTTATGAACCAAGAATCTCTCTTGTCCACGGCCGATGTGGGATTTGCCTAAGAGTGGGACGATGTTGTGTTTGCCAAGGGTGTTACATGTACTCGGTCTAAGTTGCTTTTATTTTATATCTTGTAAATTAGGGATCACGTAATCCCTTAAATCTTTATGTTAGAGATCACGTAATCTTTTAAAGATATTTGACTGACTTTGTTTAAGATAAACAACCTGTTTATCTTGACTGGTTGAAAAAGGTTTAACGTATTCATCTGTGATTATGTGTTTGAATGATGCGGTGATCTCGTTTGAAAACCTTTATGAATGAATGATGATTTACCTTACACGAGTATTTGGAGTTTACACGCCTAAACTTGTACGAGCAGCACTTCTACTCTATGCCGCGTGCTAGCGTTAAATTGGCGGAACTTCGGCGCTTGGCACGTATTACAAGGTTCGACACGCAAAACGATGCCCGGCACGCAAAACGAGGTGCTCTGGTCTTCGGGACTTGTTTCACGTACTTCAAGGTAAGTCGGTTTACGAGGGTATAATTATCGGGCCGAGGGCACGAAAACCGAGGTAGAGAGAGTATTCTAGAGAGAGAATGTGGTGTGATGTTGGAGAAATGTCGTGACCCCTTTCTATTTATAGCTGAAATCCCCTCTCATCGTGATACGCGACGGACTTCTCAAAAGGGTCATCGCGTATGACGATGACTCATTATTTCCAGTGATTGCCGCGTGTTGACACGTGGCCTGCCACGTCTGCCACGTGGGGGACACGCGTCATGAGTTGACAGACCACGTCATCGCGATGACGTAGTAGATGTTGGTGATCGCGTATCGTGAAAACGCCCCTTTTGAGGTTATGTGATCGCGTATCGCGATGGCTCATTGGTTAAGCCCGTCGCATATCGCAACGGGTTAATAAATCAAAATTTCATTTTAATCTCTTTACTTTACTAACTTATCATATCTTGTCCTAGCTTCCACTTTGCGGCTCGCGGCGATTTAAGCGTGCGAAGTGCAAAGTGCGCCATCAAAGCGCCACATTTCGCCGTCGCTGTCGCCATCGTCCTCGTACTCGCCCGTGCCCGTACGCATCGGGTGCTCTGCATCCTCTTCTAGGACCACTAGGTACAAGTTTGACATAAAAGAATATTACTATGGAAACTTTATTTCTTATAAAGTGCTTCTATTTATTTCTTACTTTCCATGTGGGATGAGTTTTATCTTCCTTATTTATACTCATGTGGAATACTTCCACTTTATGGAATGTCATTTACATAAGATGAATTTTCTTTATGGAATGTTTTTATTTCCTTAACATGAAATAATTATATTTCCTTATTTAAATTTTTTATATCTTTGAGGTTATTTTTGATCCTTCAACTTTTCTAAGTTGTCAAATTTGGATCAAAATTTTAGGGATGCTACAGTCTCTTGCCACCATTCATTCTTGCAATGACACATGTACTTCATGTGAAATGTAGTGATACATTTCAATCCATTTTTCACTATATTAGTCACCATACACATGTCGATTTCATTCGATTAGTCATCGGACATGTGTCGCTTTAAGAGAGTTTTATATTTTTAATTTAGCTAAATGACTAATTGGTCCCTCAACTTCCTAAATTGTCAAAAATTGGTATGAAAAATTTTGGGATGTTGCATATACCTATTTAACACATAATAGAAAATACACTAGACCTTTGCTATCATTTTGAACGATTACGTTATATCACTTTATAACTCCATATTTTATTCTCATATATGATCAATCCCTTTGCCACTTATTTTGGTCGATCTCATTATTAACATGGATATAATTAAATATCCAATGGTCGATGTAGGTCCCAAACCGATCATGAACGGACTTTGCACTTGATAGATGTTTCGAGACGGGTGCGGTAAATCAAACGACTGAACATAAACATAAACATAAATATAAATATAAATATAAATATAAAATGAACGATCTCGTTGTCGGTTAAAAGATTTGATATATTAAAGAAAGAACCGACCCACCCAAGGTGAGCTCCCCTTGGATGGATGATTTACACCATACTTACCACACACGTATAAAAGACTACAAGTGATTATATTTATAGCCTAATCCATATTCTAGAAGCTTTATCCCCATCGAAGCTAAACGCGCGTCCTGAAGCTCTCGTTTCGTGTCCGGTTTTCTCGTCGACTTAAATTATTCACTTGACCATATAATATATAACAGTTTCGTAATTTGATATCGCAAGTCACAAATATTAGCCTTACAGTCGATCTTACTATTACATGACCATCAGCACAATTTTATTAATGATCATAAAGATCAATACATGTCACATTTACTTCATAGAATGAAGTAAAACCAAACAATTTCAAAGTTTTAGTTATATATTTGACACATGATATGAATTTATCAAACATGTTGTACTCTTTCAATAATATTGTTACTTTAGGATTATAATTGAGGTGTGACGGACATAAATTGTCTTAACCATTTTTTTTTCTCATAATATCAATTGAGAAGTAATTACATGACCAAGTGATGTATGATGTATCCGTCTAGAAAATATGTTGCGTGATCCAGTTAAGTCAAACAAATCATTGGGTTCACAAACCTGAAATCTCAAACCAATTACTATACACGAAGGGTTGGCGACGGTGTTATCGTTGCCGATCGACCTGCATAAAGCCGATGGGAACTCGTCTCACCCCAGATACCCTTACACACATATATAGTGAGCAAAAGTAACGGTTTTATAGTCGGTGAAATACAAGGCTCCTACTGGTTGGTTGTTTAAGGTTGGTGAAATGCAAGGCTCCTATAGAAATCGTGAATATACACTACAGTGAACAAAACTCACGGTTTTAAGGAGTGCGAAACACATACACACTTATTTTGTCATATAGTGTGACATCAAGAACAATATCAAGTCTTTGGTGCATCTAATTGATAAGTGGTTTAACAAAGAGTATAAGTGTTCATATGTGTTGTTTTTATTCCATAATATCATCATAATATATACTTGAAGAACAGTGTTCTTCATCTTTTTATGTCTTGATTCTTGTCTTGATAAAACTGGCCAATTTAGAGGCTAGTACCTGGTTGGAATTAATTGCTTAGTGTGAATACTTGTTGGTGGATGCTCATCATCTACTAAAAAGGAAACATTTATCTTCAAAGGTTATAGTTCTTAATCTTTTTATGGACTGGTTTTATAGTTTCAAGTTTTTTCCTTGGAATCATTCATGAGATTTTATTTAAAGGGGTTGTAAAGATGTTTACATTCTTGCTTCATCTTTATAAATAATTTTTGAAACGGTATACAAAATCCAAACAACATATTGTCCTATTTTGAACATGATGGATTGCACAAAATGACAAAATTTTGAACTCATGGTTGACCATCAAAACAAAATCTATCGGTGACTGAGGCCGTTCTCCTCTTTTAGCATTCCAAGTTTTAAGTGTTAACTACACTTTTGATATATATACTTATTTGATTTGCTTTTAGATATGCTAACATGCAAACCCTTTCAACCTCTTTATATTTACACCAGTGTTTACCTTAGAACTCAAACCCTTGACTTTATGAAGTTAAACCACATTTTACACGTTATGAGACCATTAGACTAGACCGTTAGATAATGGGTTTTAACGGATATTATGTAATAGACTGAAAGTTGTGTGTTTACTCATTTGGTTTAGAGCTAATAGATTGAACTTCTTCGTTAACCATACCGAGACAGAGAAATTTAGAATTCTTACTTTTAATAACATTGTTTTGTTTGCTCGTTAACATTTGGTGACCAAGACACTACAAATCTTAATATAATAAGATTATTTAACGCCCAAACTTAACGATTACTGTCATCGTGTACTCATTAAATCCTCTATAAATTGAACCATAATAAAAAACTATCCCTTGCATTATATGTTGTCGTAATCATTCCCCATCAACAGGCCCGCGCTCTGCCATAATCATCCTTTCGCTTGCCTTTCTTGCCTATGACATCAACAAAACCAAAAACTATAAACGACCAAGCTTTAGATTCGAAACTACAAATTTGTGAGTCAAGTCAAGAACCTGTTTCTGCCAATTCGTGAAACACGTAACAAGTGTTAGCAGAATGCATTGCATTACTATTCCAATAGATAATCCACTCCACAACCCTTTCCCCTTTAGATGACATACAAAACCCAAAACTATAGCCATAGGGATTCCAACAAGGTAATATGACCCAAGATTAATGTAACCCCCAATACCTTGCCACCCACTCCCTCTTGCAACTCCTGCTTACACAATTGAACTTGTTATATTGTTGAACTCGCGATATGTTTAATTAAAGTTTTAACTAAGATCGAACCTGAAAGGATCGTTTGTTTTGTATCCAAAAATATAGTAAAACATAGAAGAGGAGTCATGTCTTTGACATAGTTAACTACTTTCCTCTGTTCGCTAAATGCGTATCCAAGTATAGAACGGGTGGATAAGAGAATGGCGCTTGCTATGATCACCTCCAATGCCCCTAGAGTTGATATGGCCAAAAGAGCCATTTTTGCGGCCTTTGGATTCCCAGCTCCTAGTTCGTTGGATACTCGTGTGCTGCAAAAGGGTATATGTTTACTTTGTAACATTAGAGTTATAATAATCATTTAGGGAAGAGATTAAACATGTTATGGCAAACCTTACAGCAACCCCAAAAGAGTAAGGTATGTAGTAGTGAAAGCTATCAATTGTTAAACTGTTGCAAAAGATGATACCAAATATAGTTAAAATAATCTAATTCGAACAATCTTAATCACCGTTTTGTTGGTTAAATTTGAAAGAAGATTACCATATCGAGAGCACTGAAGTCTCCAGTTGGGTATTTGGCAAGAGTCCAGATAACAAAACAACAATCTCATATGACCACCATTCAAGACTACATGAAAAAAAAACCACCTCGCGAACAAGGATTTTTTGAATTAATTTGTAATTTAGGATTCAACTTATAACTATTTTAGGCCTTTTACATGAAAAAAAAAACCACCTCGCGAACAAGGATTTTTTGAATTAATTTGTAATTTAGGATTCAACTTATAACTATTTTAGGCCTTTTTGAAAGTTCTTGTACCTTTAGGCAATTTTCTAACCCTACAAACAAATTGGGCAAGTTTCCTCGGATGGCAAGTGAACTCCATAGGGTTTGGAGAAAAACTATAACTTTGTAAGCAGCCAGTTAAGTTTTCAAAGAAACTCTATGTAGTATGTTCAAGGCCGGCCCAAGGGAAGGCCGAATTGGGCTATCGGCCGATGCAAATCATTTTTTGTATTTTTTTTGTATTTTTTTTTTTTTGGCTTTTTTTGGGGGGGGTTGTTATATATTAAATTTCTTTTTGTAAAATACGTATGAAAATCAATCATCTTAAATATACTGGACCCAAAACTATTCTTTTATCTATAATCCATTTAAGCTATTTGGCCCAAACTAAATTTAAAAACTAAAAAAAATACATTGATTGTCGTTTATAAAAACTAGATTATATTTCGTTGTCCATTAGAGCCTACGAGCCTTTTTATTTTGGCTCAACCGAGGTTTTTAAATTTTCGAAGACAGCCTTGAGTATGTGTGTCACCCAAGCGAAGGTTCTCTTGTAGTCTTGTCACACCAATGCATTAAAAAATGGTTGAAACTCAAATGAGTTAGCTTATAGAGGTAGCGAAATGCCTAAAAGCATAAGAATTTTATAAAAAAAATGTGTTTTATAAAGTACTTGATGAATGATGATTCTGCCAACCATCTCTTATGAACAAGTAACTTTATACATGAAAAACACGCCAAACTTTGAAGATCAATTGAGATTTTACCAAATCATGACAGCAGACGGGATAGCAAAGCGATGGAACTCCTTAATGCTAGAGAAGACATCTTTTAAACGCATGGCACGTGTTTTTTCGCATGCTTTGGATCGGTATATGTACAACACGAGTAATACGACATTCAAAGTGTAGGAAATTCCAATGGCTAATGCTGCTCCAGCTATCCCAAACTTAAGCCGGAACACTAGAGCCCAACAAATTGGCACAGGTAGAACAAGAACCACAACTGAGCTCCATAACATAGGAAAGATAAGACTTTGAGACAACAGGTAGCGCACAATCAGCTGTAGTATGGCGTACGGGAACAGAGTAGGGATGAGCCAAACCGAAAATTTGCGTGCTTGTGCTGAGACTAAAGGATCTTGGCCAAGAAGCATAAGGAGTTTGTCTATGTAGACCCACAAAATGGAATTCGGGATGCATACTAAAATCAAAGAAATCATGGCACCATATGTATATGCACCAAGCCTGTCAAACTGTTGCGCGCCGTAAGCTTGCCCGCATAACGTCTCCAATGCGCTAGCTATTCCAAACTGTTGATGATTGTTAGTCGTAATTAATGAAAATACTAATTAATGGGTAACAGGATAATGAAAGCTAGCAATCAGTCTTTAAGATGGTCGGTGAACTTAACTACACATAATTTATAACAAAATGGGTAAAAGGGTGATAGCTTGCGTTATAACTTTGTTTCATTTTTTTTTCTTTAAACAACAATATACTTTTAATACTTTATTATGTTGTAAAATTATGCTATTAAATCAAACATTTTTTTGTTATAACCTAATAGTAATTTTCCTATATTAAAAAAAGAAAGAAGAATTTTTTTTTATACTATTTTGAACCAGACGCATTCAACAATGTGTCAGATGTCTTCTAATGGTGTGTTTTATTTCTCGCTAAACCCAGGGGCGGACCTGTCATATAGGCAGGGGTAGCTTCTCGTCGGTAGTGCAAAAAAAATTATTTTCCATCGCTTTTTTGTGTTTCGTTGCCCCTGAGAAAAGATAATGTTACCTCAAAGAGGCCTCTTAAATTATTGTTGGTAGATACATAGAACTTGAGATGAGAAAAAAATGAGTGAAACTAAAAACCAGATTCCGATCATCTGCGTACTTACAGTGAAAGTAACATAAGAAAGATGACCACCCTGCGACTGTTGGCTTATATCATGAGTTGTTGGGCCTTTATTATATTAAGGCCCAAGTGTTAACCAATTTTCTTGACACGCATAAGGTAAAACTAAGAACAAAATGGAACCGTGAAAGACTAACGAAAAACATAAATTTAATATTAAATATATTAATGGTCATTTTAAATGGTCCTACTATTCATTATTTCCTTATTTTATAATTTAACTTAATAAAAAGTAGATTTTTATTATCGTTATACTTGTTTTTATCTTTTTTGAACGACTTTTAGTTTATTTTATTTAGTTCATTAATATTAGCTTTTACTAAGTTTTTTTTTACATTATGATTACCCTTTTGCTATTGTATAGTATATCTTTTTGTAAACTAATTAAATTAATACTATAGGATTTATAAATTTATTTATCAAGTTCTCTAATTTATATTATAAGAAGTGACGCCAGCTTATGTGAATGTAGTAAATAGATTAAGTGAGGTCTCATCTAATTTGTTATAAATCTTTGTGATTCGTTTTCTAAGTTTGACACATATAAGATAGTGTCGATTTTCTGAGATACTTCGAATGATTTTAGTAATGAAGAAAAAGGTTGTATGTTGGGTGACCTTATGACCTTTTATCACATTCCTTTAAAGAAGATGATGAATTGCAAATTGAGTTGAAACATGTGACATTGCTCGTGTAACAGTGGAAACCGAAAAGCACGCCACTTTTTCTTTGGTTTATCGAATATTAAAGCTAGCGTTGGTTTTACCTGTTGCAACTGCAACCGTTAAGAGATGTTTTTTTTTCCTAAAATGAAGCTTATCAAGACGGATTTGCGCAACCGAATGAGTAATGAATATTTGAACAATTCTTTAATTTGTGTGATCGAAAGATAAACGTTTGATAAACTAAAAAAAGATAATGTAATTTCTCGATTTCAAGCTTTCAAAATTCGAAGATGGATCACGTTTCTATATTTTTTTGTTTACATTGTATATGAAATAGGGTAAAAGGAAAAATTTGAAACGTTACCCCTGACATTTTAGTCTAGATCCGCCACTGGCTAAACCAAATGCATAATGTGTTCACCTCATTTAACAATGCATTAGGTTTACGTCTTTGTGTCAATGATTTTTACCTTTTTTTCTGCATTGATTACTTAATCCGTTGAGACACGTCGGTACAAATGATTATTGTTTCTCACACTTTTCACGAATTTAGGCATCGTTGTTTCTCACACCTTCTTTTCCAAAAGGTTGATCAACTTTTAAGAGTGGGGTAATCTTTTTTTTATACCAACAAAATTTTTATAAATTAACTAGCATGCTAGACCACCAAAATTAAAAACTATACATGATTACCCCTTCATATGAACAACATGACAAATTACTAAAACTTAAATGTGTTAAAGTTTAAATTATTAATAAGCGGTAACATACTCAAAGATCTATTTATATGTTAGCTAACGATCATAGATAATATATATGTAAAGATGATAAAGTAAATAAGACTTACAAGAAGGCTGAAGCCGGTGACATTAGCGAAAGAGATAGCTATGGCGGGGCTCCGGCAAATTGGAGCTCACCAAGGTGTCCAACCATTGACATGGATGACACCCGCAGTAAGTATTCTGACTCCATCACTACCTCCATCGGTAATGCAAGGTAACAAACTTCTTTTCACCTCCTCGCAAGTACTCTCTCCCACCTCTGCGGCTTCTCCGCTGCTAACGACACCCTGCCTTCAATGATCGATCTCTTAGCTTTTGTGCTAGATGTAGGCTGGAGTTGGGAAATGAAAATTGGAATACAATAAGAATATATAGGCATGTATAGATGCATGGACCATGTGAGGGCTTAGAAATTTGTCACATAGGATTGAGAGTAGCTAGAAAATGTGAGATGATATTATGGATTTTCTTTTATTATATAGATATGTAATTACATAATTATTTTACTTGTATATTGTATATATAAAAGTCTACTTAATTCTCATGATTAGCACGTTAAATTGTATTTGTACATTAACTTTACCTTTACCTTTTATACATGATATTTTGCTTTCATATGACGTCTCTTACAAAACTTTTATTCAATCATAATTACTCTATGATATAATTACAATAAATACTCTACTTATATATATAATTTACTTAATTTCACAATTAACACACTACTTTCATTTGTACTTTAACTTTCCCCTTTATAGATGATATATCTAAGTATTGTACTTTCATCTGACATCTCATACAAAAATTTATTCAATTCTCTGTATAAGACTTTGCATACCTTTTATTAAAATTTGTCATTTAATATATGTCACATCTTTCAACCATCACACTAAAGAAAAAAAAAACCCCTTTTGCATTTAATATGGATAAAAATTACAAGAATTATTCTTTATGTTTGTATCAAATTTCAGTCATTGTCATTTATCTTCAAAATTGATATGTTTTATCATTTATGTTTAAAAATCTAACAGTGTTTGTCCTTTAGTCCTAACCCAATTATTTTTCTCGTTAAGTCAACTTATGTTGACCCAATGAGAGGGTATTATTGTATTTTCTTCTATTAATAATTAGAATTAAAAAAACAAACAAAACATACGACCCCACCCACCCTACACTTTCTGTCTCTCTGAGTTCACTCTCTCTCTCTCTCTTCTCACTGCTCTTCCTCTCTCTGTGTTCCCGAGTCTCATTTAAGGAAGGGTAGTAAGGGGAATTACGACAAGAAAGAAAGCTATGGGAAGGAAAATGTGTTATTTTATTTTGTGTTCCTGAGTTTAATGAAAAAAGAAGGAAAAGAAGGGAAATTAAACATTTTAGTGTTCCCGAGTTAAAAATAAAAAAAAAAAAAAAAGATACATTTTACTATTATACACTTTAAGTAAACTATATATGGAGTTAGATATAAGGATAATTTATGAATTGATATAAGTTATAATTAGACATAAATATTTTCTCTTATGATCTCTTTAATTTGAGAGGATGATAATATGTTTAAATATTCTAGCAATTTTCCTATTTCCCTCCCCTCCCTTTCTTAAGAAATCTCTGGAACATGCTTTTTTTATATTTTCCTCTATTTCCTTCCCCTCCGCTCGTTAAATGAGACTCAGGAACACAATGTCTCAGCACCACCCACCATCCAAACCACCTGTCACCACAACCAGCCAGCACCATCGCCTGAAAATCGAATCCTTTTAACCTACCATCTAACACCACCACATGATAATCATAATCCACCTATCGTTGGCACTTACAACCGCGAAACCCACCCTCCAGCAACCATTGCATGAATCCACTCTCATAGAGCTTCTCGCCGGAACCACCAATCATCGGATTTCTTGCCGTAAAAACGAGCGCAAACTAAAGAAAACATAGGGCTTTTCCATGGACCACCTCCGCCTCCGTAAAAGAATTCTGGAGGTAGAAGACCACCTGTTCCGGTGCGGCGAGAGTCCGATTGGGACATTCAAATCGTTACGCCGTATAAAGATGGGTCTGTAATTCTAATTGATGGAGGTCTAAGGGTATTTTACTATCATTTCCCTAATTTTGGTGTCATTTATAATGTTGATCAATATGCCCTAGTTGTAATTGCTTTTGATTTGGAACCAGATCCGGGCCCTATAGTTTCGTTAACCGCTCGTTTTTTCCGACGAGAAACCCAATTCGTCGTGGTCATAGCTAGTGGTGGTCGAAGGGCTGCCGGATTTAATGGTGGGTGAGGGAGGATGACGGTGGTGATGGTTTTGGTGGGTGAGGGAGGATGACGGTGGTGGTTGTTTCCGGTGGGTGAGTGAGGATGACGGTGGTGGTTGTTTCCGGTGGATGGATGGAGTGAGAGAGAAGGGGGGGGGGGGGGGGGTTGAGAGAGAGTTTTCTTTTATCTCTCACTCTCACTCTCACTCTCTCCTCTCTCTCTATATATATATATATAATATAATATAAATAATTACTTAATTTATTTTAATATTAAAAATGATTTTTTAAATAAATAGGTAAAAAGACTAATTTACCCTCATATGCGAGGCACATGACCTAACTTAACGAGAAAAATTAACTGGGTTAGTGATAAAGGAGGCAAACACTGTTAGATTTTTTAAACGTAAAGGATAAAACAAATTAATTTTGAAGATAAATGACAATGAGTAGAATTTGGTACAAATCATAAAGGACAATTTCTGTAATTTTGTCTTTAATATATACCACGAGAAGAAACTCTCTATTCGAGCGTTAGGGGACTGTTTTACCATAAGGTTGTGCAATTTAGAGCATTCACATCTTATTTACTATCTTTAAATCTAAAATACACTAACAATCACTACTTTTTCTCTTTCATTTAATTACATAATATTTTTTATACGTTTATCATTACATTTTCTTTCTCTTCACTCACAACACACTTTCAAAAAATATTAAAATATTATATGAGGTGAACAATAGTTTTTCAAATATACGAAAAAACGCTACATTTTGTTTCATCTATTCGCAACACCCTAGAACCACTACTACATTATAGAAACACCCTCATAAATTATAGTTGTTAGGATTTGAATGCTCTAGGCATTGCCTCCCCATAGTCCACACCACATGTCTGTTGTGAATGTCAAGGTCGGCTCTCTTAAGGTGGTCGACTGACACCGGTCTGACACCCTGCTAGGCCTGAAAATATTTAAATAGAAAAATTATATTTATGTTTTTTTAAATAAAATATGTAAAATTATAAGTTATTAGTTATAACACCTACTCAACTCAATTCATAATTAAAAGGTCTTGAGTTCATAACCAGCCCAACACAATTCTACTTGCGTTCATCTGAATTAATATTCAATAAGCCTACAAGTTTATAACCATTAACTAGCCCATTTAAAACTTTTGCAAAATATTGAGGAGGCGTAAAGATAAGGAGATCAGACTTCAGACAAACGCAAGATCGCTAAATAGAAAACCCTCCAGTCCTTCGCCAATGCCAAATCCGGGATCTACTAGTAAGCTCGTCGACGCTCCACAGGTAGTTTGATTATTTCACTAAAATACTGAATCGTAATGGCATTAAACTAATAGTTAGTTGTTATTTATATGCTTGATTTTCTATAATTCTAGTGTCAATTGTTTGATTGTTATTTATGTTTAGTTTTTATAAAATTTATAGTTATTTATATGTTTGGTTTTATAACAATTTAGGTTTAACAGTTTTATAAAATAAGGGTTAATTGTTTTGATTGTTATTTATTTAAGACCTGAATCTATAATCGACTTTGGGCCAATTTTTTTTAGTGACTCTCGGAGAAGACCTTGATGAATGTCATGCCAAATTGAGCGATGAGGATAGCATAGAGATCTCCATGTTAGACATTTGTGTATTACACTAGCTATATCCTAATGAATGGAAAAAAAAGGAAAGGGGGGGGGAAAATTAAAGGGA
>NW_027506480.1:0-82880 GCF_021521415.1 Bidens hawaiensis
ATGATTTTTATGTACGTATATCAAAACTTGTGTGAACTCACCAACTATCCATTTAGTTGACTTTATTTTATTTATATGTTACAGGTACAATTATTAGAGGATGAAATGGAGAAGACACTAGAACTTAGGTTATATTAATAAATTGACAAGTTGTTAATTGTTCTTGTATTTTCCTTGTATTTCTTGTTACAAACTTGTGTACTTGATGTTTAAATTAATTAACGATAATATTGTCACTTAATAGTGTCACATGTGTTTTGGGCAATCTGTACGTCACACTCGGGCGTATTTCACTTTAGCCAGGGTGTTACAGCATGTGTGATAAATTATATGAAAATTAATATAACTTTTTTTATAACAAAGGGTTGGTTATGGGATACCCATTTATCAATTTTGATTATTTTTAAAGAAAAAGACTTTTAATGATTGAAAATAAAAACTTGCAAAATGATACATATGTAGACGTATATATTCTCTTTCACTACATTTGATTATATTTTTAATAATTGATGTATAATTGTTTATGTGATTCTCACAATTTTCTACTTCGAATTAGTTTTGAACTGGATACTTGTATATATAATATGATAAATTACAAAGATTACTGTCATATTGAAATGATAAAAACTGAGCACTGATTCTTTAAGCTAAATCTTTTAATCTTGTTTTTTAAATAATAATGATGATGATTCATGGAAGAAGTATATGCACTCATGTGAGTCATCCGGTGAAGATACCTTCATTCTTGGAGTCTCAAAAATTACAATAATATTACCTTACATTGTTACACCATTATTATTAATTATTACTAAATAATTAATTTATAATATAAGGGACATATTTAAAGAAAGAGTCGGTTACAAATCTATTTACCAATTTTGATTATCCTTTATTTAATAATTGAACAAAAACTTGCCAAGTAGCATAAATATGGTTCAATTAGATGCAAGTGACACAAATGAATTTTTGTTTATTATAATAGTAGATATTATTCAGCTAGAAGTCCTTTAATGGGCCCGATTATATTCTGTTTCAATTTTAGGTTGTACTACTTTTAAATGGCGAATATTCCACTACATTTTGATAATTCTTCTGACTCGATTGCTAATAGTACTTTTGATTTAAATGATCATGATATGATAAACAGATTTGACATTGGAGATCTCTTGCTAATTACGTGCTAGTGATACTAGTAAGCTATGTGAAACTGAAAATAGTACAATATAATCCCATTCTATGCGAGGCACAGAAAAAACATTTATTGATGGTTATCCTGTGGAACCTATTAATAATGATTTGCTCCATAACATTACGATCTGCTTAATTTAGTAGTGTTGTATTAGATATTAAGGGGGTGTTTGGGTGAGTTTCTAAAATTTGTTTATTTGCTATTTGTTTGTTGAAAAGCAAAAGGTATTTGGTAAAACAATTCCAAAAGCTTCAAAATAGAGTTTTTGAAAATTGCTTTTACTTTTCAAAAAGCAAATAAGCAAAATAACAATTTTAAAAGCTCCCCCAAACTCCCCCTAAGTTCAATTAAGTAAGAGTTCTATTTGGGCCAAGTTTACGGTAAAGCTGAAATCCAAACCCGATTCCCCATTCCAAAATCCAACCCCATTGATATTATATAAATTGAATAGTTTCTGGAAACAGTTTGATTATGCTATTTCACCTAGCATCTCCAATGGTGACTACGTGACACCGTTTGGATTTACAAAGACATGTTACAAGCCAATTCCCCCATTTTTGTGGTTTGTATTCCCCCCCCCCCCCCCCATAGTTTGTGAACAAAAACAACACTTGATAGTGGGCTCATTCACATCAATTCTATACGATGGGGCGACAGTTTGAAACAAGAACGAACAATAACAACCGGAGGAGAATTAAAGGTTTTTATAGGTTGGTTTAAAATCTTATGTGGCAAGCCGAGGTGGTTGTTTGAAACATGAACGGGTGTGTTGCACTGGTGATGCTCTAAAAGTGCTATTGAGTTTGGGATATATTAAACTCAACAAATATAATACTTGTAAAGCATCTGAAAGTATTAAGAGCATTAGAATCTTCTATTAACCTCAGATAATATACTTGAAATTGGATTATGTTAACGATTAAGAGCAACCTTCTGTTTTCTAAAACTGCATTTTGAATTTCGAAGTCAACGTATGTTATTAAAATTGAGTTAGCAGATCCCATCTTTGATACTGTTATTTAAGTTTCATAATATAAAATATATGCCGCACCACTACAGATAAGATTAATATTCCACATTGATTAGCTAGGTACAGCTGTGATGGTATTGACTCTTGACTTGGTCCTCACATGATGAATTATGTTAATAGCATGCAATAATTCATATAAATATTTCTTAAATTCAAATGCAATATAAATTTTTTTTTTTTTTTTTTTTTTGAAAATTGACTTTCATTAAAAAAAGACACAACCAACGACTATCACCAAGACGGAGAAAGACGCTGAAATCCAAAAACCAAAACCAACAATCACGTTACATCAAATAAACACCAACTTTTCCAATCCACCACCCCTATCTTAGATCTATTTTTGTACCAAAGAAAACCCAAAGATTTTATATCCGCAACCATTTCTGCCACATTAGTGCTCTTGCCCGAAAAAATCTTTTCATTCCTAGCCCGCCAAATCCTCCAACAAGTAATGATGACAATTCCATGAATAATCAACCTTTTATTCCCCGTCGCACCACAAACCTTATGCACTTCCACCAAATCATTGACATGAAAAACAAATAGTCTAGAGATGTTGCACCATGAACCAATCGCATTCCAAACGGCCATAGAAATGGAACACCCGGTTAACAAGTGCTCGAGCGATTCCTCATTACTCTCACATAAAGCGCAACTATGATCATCACAATACAAATGACGTCTAGCTAAAGCCTGCTTGGTTGGAAGGCTATCCAGAACGGCCCTCCACATAAAAATATTACATTTTTTCAGGACCCAATCGCTCCATTGGAAACTGGAACTCCCAGCGTCCACAACGGACCGCACCATCCATCTTTTAATCGCCGAAACCTCAAACTCTTTGCAGCTACCAACCGCCCAAGACCATGAATCTTCACGGTCAACCATCACCACCCCTTGAAGGAGATCTTCCAACTCCTGCTTCTCGCTCACCTCCTGATGGGAGCAAGGAGCTCTAAGCCAATCCCACACAATGCGACGAGAAGATCCAGTGACCACCAACCGATCAGCTAACAAGACATTTTTATGTTTTTCTACCGCATATAAGGACGGATACTTGTCCATAACCGGCGCCGAACCCAACCACAAATCCGTCCAAAACCTAACTTGGCGACCATTCCCGACTGTGGCCCGGATCACTCTATTAAAACCCACACCATCAACCTTAAATTTGTTCCAGAACATAACACAATTCTTCCAAACCCCGGGAACCCCATTATTAACCGGAGCAAGCCCCCAACAGCGCGAGGTCCCGTGAATAGACAACACTACTCTTCTCCACATCGCGTGCTGATCATTTAGAAATCTCCCAAGCCATTTAGTAATCAGCGCTTGATTATTAACCTCTAAACGAGCGATGCCTAAACCCCCTTCTTTTATAGGTTTGGTGACTACCTCCCAAGCCACCCAAGACATCTTCCTCACTTCATCCGAACCTCCCCATAAGAACCTTCTCATCAAAGCTTCTAAATCATTGGTAACCTTCTTGGGTGCCTTAAAAAGCGAAAAATAATAAGTGGGAAGACTATCCAGCACCGATTTAATAAGGGTTAACCGACCATCAATAGATAACGAATTAACTTTCCATTTAGAAAGCCTCTTCTTGAACTTGGACACAACCGGTTCCCAATTAACCACCCTATTCATGTTAGCTCCAACCATAATCCCAAGATAAGTAAACGGGATTCTACCCGGCTTACAACCCATGAAACCGGCTTGGATATCGATCTCACCATCTTCTACACCTACTCCAAATAACACTGATTTATGGAGATTAATCTTTAGCCCCGAACACAAGTAAAATATGCGAAGAATACGTTTCAAGTTATCAAAATTAAAAGAAGACCACTCTCCCATAATCATAGCATCATCCGCATAAAAAAGATGGGATAAAGTAGGACCTTCGTTAGGAAGAGTAATACCATGAAACTCACCTATATCACAGGCTTGTTTCAACATACCTGAAAAAGCCTCCATCATAATAATAAAAAGAAAAGGCGATAGCGGGTCACCTTGACGAATGCCTTTATGACATCCAAATTCGAAAGTAGGAGATCCATTAACAAGAACAGACGATCTGCTCGCCAACAAGATACCACTAATCCAATCGCACCAGACCGAAGGAAAACCCATCTGAGAAAGAACCGACAACAAGAACTCCCAATTCACATTATCAAAGGCTTTATCGAAGTCAATCTTGAACATAAAAATTCTTCTTTCCCTCTTTTTAGCCCAAGCAATAACCTCACTAGCCACCAAAGGGCCATCAAGAATATATCTCCCGGATAAGAAAGCCGACTGATGCTCTGAGACAATCTTATTCATAACCGTTTTGAGTCGATTCACTAACACCTTCGACACAGTCTTTAAGATACAACCAATGAGACTTATCGGTCTAAAATCCCCCAAAGAAGACGGATTGTTTACCTTAGGAATTAAGGTGATAAAAGACGAACCAACCCCCGAGCAAAAACTTTTAACCTTATGAAAATGATCAAGAATATCCACAAAATCCTTCTCGAACAACTCCCAAAAAAACCGAATGAACCTAAAATTAAAACCATCCGGCCCAGGAGCTTTGTCACCACCGCAATCAAAAACCGCCTTCTTGATCTCATGCACGGAAAAATCACTGATCAAAAAATCCGCCTCCACCGAAGACAAGACCGAAAACCCATATCCAATCAACCGAGGCCGGAGTGTAATAGATTCTTTAAACTTACCAGCAAAGAATCGCAAAACTTCCTTTTTAATGAGAACCGGGTTTGTTTCCCACGCCCCATTCACTTCCAAACCCGGAAAATAATTTGAAACTTTACGTTTATTAATAAAACCGTGAAAAAATCGAGAATTTTCGTCTCCATGAATCGCCCAATTACAACGAGCCTTTTGCTTCAAATCCCGGTAATAATGATTATCCAACTCGCCTAGCCGTCTTTTAATTTCGCTTAAAGACCATGTCTCTTCTTCCAACAAATCCCGGACCTCCAAGGTTTGGTCCAAGTCCCGCAACTCTTGCTCCAATAAAACCCTTTCCTCCTTTTCTTTGGCTTTACAATCGATCGCCCATCTAGTAATAGCAGCACGCAAAGCTTTAAATTTATACAGCAATCTCGCGTCCGGAGAACCATGAAACGAGCCATCAACAAGCGTCTTCTTAACCAACGTCCCAAAATCCTCTCTACCAAGCCATGAATTGAAAAACCTAAACGGTTTGGGACCATAGTTCTTGGAAGAACCAATTTTCAAAACCAACGGACTATGATCCGGCTTATTCCTCTCGAGAGCAATATACTCCGCACACGGCCATTCCATAAAAAAATCCCAATTAACGAAGATTCTGTCAATACGGCTTAATTTATTTCCTGCGACAAAAGTAAAACGCCTCCCTTTCAAGGAGTACTCGTGAAGATTCGAATCATCAATGAAGTCGTTAAACTCATTGGCCTCACCCACATTAAACAAAGAATTCCGCCTATCCTCAGCACACCGAACCGAGTTAAAATCTCCTGCCACAATCCACCTCCCATTACCCTCCTCGATCAAATCACGAATTTCCCCCCAAAGAGCTCTTTTAGTAACTAGATTTTGAGGAGAATAAACATTGAGAATATGATATGAGCTACTCTTTCCTTTCACAGTGCCCGAAACAAGAAGCCAATTATTATTCTTGACCACCCTTTCCATACGAAAGACTTGAGAATCCCAGATCGATAATAACCCACCCGACCTTCCAGATGAAGGAACCCAATCAAAAGAATACTCACCATAACCCCAAAACCGACCCACATCCACAGAATCCAAGGAAACAAATTGCGACTCTTGTAAGACAATAAAACTAATCTCGTGATGGACTCGAAGACCTCGAATCCAATCGGCTTTGCTAGAACTCCCTAACCCACGGATGTTCAGAGAAAAAACATTCATTGAACACCATCTTGATAGCCTTCGGAAACAAGAACCTCTCTAACATTAGAAACAAAATCTTGCAAATTCTCAACGCCTAACGCCTTACTCAGCTCAATGGTCTTCTCCAACTCCACCTCAATCGGACCTTGATGTTGCACCGGATCTATACCTCTACCAATCATCGAGGCCTCCTCAGACTCTCCCTCGATGTCTCGAACCACCTCCGTATTAGTAGACATCCCTTTGTTAAGATCCGGTGTTAAGAACTCTCCTTCAACACCTGTCTCGATACCCCTAGTAACATCCGAAGGCACGTGCATAATACCGATAAACCTATCAAGATCAAACATATCTTTATCCTCCCTTGGTCTCTTCTTAGGACGCTCCCTAGAACCACTACCCCCACTTCGATTAGAAAATAAAGACTTCCGTCTGAACTTCTTATGTCCATTGCCTTTCAACACAGAAACGTTAGTGCTATCAACGTTACCATTCTCAACCGCCTCCTCATTAGAAAGATCATAGGAGTTCGAAAATTCACCGACCATCACGTTAGAATTATCGTTCACACAACCATCCAACCCATTAACAGCATGTTCCCTGACAGAAAACTCGTTAGCTTGAGAACCTTCGCCCTATTCACGATGCACATTATGGGGCTCATCCTGCACGATATTATCATCACACTTATCCTCCTCCGGTAAAACGGGACCATCATCCTCTTCAAACTCTACTACACATTCCGGTATCCATTCCCCTACATCTTCATCCACCCACACTTTAAAAATTTTTCCCCTCCAATTAATGTCCACCCGGTCCACAATCCGTTTGCACTGTTTACTCAACACACCGATGAGAGTATACGATAAGTTGTTCTCTTCACCTGATAAGGAAGCCGGTTGAACCACCTTGCCAAATCTGCTTCCAATCAAATCGAAAACCTCGTCTAACACCAACTGAGCCGGAACCCCATGAACTTGGAGCCAGGCGATCCGACCCTCCTCCACTCCATTTCTATCAGACCAAGGTTCTAAAAACTCAAACCAATCTGACCATTTGTCTTTGTTATTCAGAAAGGCATCCCTATCCCCACTAACGTAGAATACCAACACCACTGAAAGCCCTCCAGATACTTAATCTCTAATGATCTCCAACCATGCTTCCGAACCAACTTTTTCAGAGACGTTAACGTGTGAAGATTCACCACCCTCCCCGTAAGAGCATATCCCTTCCAATGAGAAAACCGTTCCACCGAATCATCCACCTTAATCTCATCTACTTTGTTCCGATTTAACAAGGAATCAACAAAGGAACGCCCATTACCAACTGATGCATAGGGAACCCCATTCCTATCGGATCCTTCGGAACTAGGGTTTGTTAATATAAATGAACTAAATAAATAGTACTCCGTAATTGATATAAATTGAATAATTTTAATACAGATAATCAACGGAGTGGTTTGGTAAGCAGAGGAATAAATTTATATTTCACCAATAAGATGCATACAGTTTATCAAGGTGCGAACGATGTAATGAACACCAAAAAAGTTAAGGTTAAGAAAAATGATCGAATCTTTATAATGAAACGAATGACAAAAGTAATTGGAAAACAATTAGGAAACGAAATGATAACCAGCTGAATCTTTACAATAATATCTAAGCCTTAATCCACAAATCTTAAAGCTAACCACTTGTTAACAACCAAAGTTTAATACTGACATTTAGTCCCTAGAGATTAGGAACTTACACAAAATTAAGCCACTATCTCCAATGCTAAGGGCGCCCTTAGTCATCCTTAACTGCCACGTCATTTGTCACATAATAACCTTACAAATTCTTAAAAACCGCAATTTCATCTCTAACCCTACAAAAAATATCCCTACCCTCTTTAATTTCCATCTCATCTACACACTACACACTATATTTAATTAAAGTATTTATATATTAAGTTTGACACAAGAACCGAAACAATTGGGTGCCCTTGCTTGCATAAAAATATCTCTTCTCTTTGAATGTGCTCCAACGAGGCCTGGAAACTTGGGCACTTTCCTTCATCATCTTGGGCATCATTATGAACAATGCATTGAAGTTAGTCTAATACAACTATCAAAAAATGACAATCCAATCCCTAAAGGCCTAAACATTTAACTAACTGACAGTTAAACCTACTGACCGTTGACTAAAGACTTTGACTTTACCTTTCAATACTTGAACATCCAGTATTATAGATTTTATTAAGGTGTGAACAATCATAGTCAACATTTTGACTTTACCTTTCAATACTTGAACATCCAATATTATAGATTTTATTAAGGTGTGAACAATCATGAAATAACAATCACGCCACTCAGCGTGCAATAGCGAAAAATCTTGGTTTTTTTTCATAATACAAGACATTTTTTGCAAATACAGTCAAGAAGTTAAACCAGCTCTATATTTAGAGACATACTTGAAAATTTAGTATAATTTGATTGTAAAGCGGATTCAATAAATAGCATATCCCAACAACCAAACTCAGTAAAATCTTATTTAAAGCAAATCAATTGGTAGGTTTGCTGAGAGTGAAATGTAGAAAAACGTATCTGCCCCATTCCATAGATGATGCTTTGAGAGAGGTCCAACTTCATTAAAAACCAAATGTGGACATTGCTTCTCATGGAATCCACACAAAGTAAGATACTAATAACGAGAAAATGATGAAAAGGTATAACAATAACATACAAACCATCATATAGATACGAACACAATAAGAATATCTAACATGTAAAGGCCACCAAATGTATAGGAAAACTTAATCCCAAAGACAAAATGCGTACCCTCCCTCTAAAAGTTTTTACCCCTTAATCATACGTCTCTAGGAAGTCTTATCCTCAACCATGTTCTCAAAGAGATGCAAGTCATATCCTTTCTAACCCGTTCCTCCCAAGTCAATCTGGGTCGGCCTAATACACTAGTCACCCCTAATCTTTTAGGAAAAGCCTCATTTCTTATCTGATCCAACTTTATTACCCACACATCCACCTTAACGGCTCAATAATGTACCATGTATGACATAGCCGGTCAAACTGCAACTCAATAGAATCTCCCCTTTAACTTAATTAGTTCGCAACCTCAGTTTGCACAATACCCTTGAGGCTGCTTTGCACCTACAAACCGGTTTTAAAATGTGCCCATATAACAAACTCTCCATACAAAGGATGAAAAAGGAAAACTTATTATTGCTTTCTGGACGTAAAACAAAGGTGTTGAAGTTAATAAGTAAAAGGTTTAGTGGATTTATGATGAGAATGATAAAGGCTAGATGAATCATAAGAATTTGACAGGCCAAAATAATCGGAACCGGAAAGATCAAGTCCATAAAATTAGTTTTCGGGAACTATAAATAAGTTTGAAGATTAACTCATAGTTCATAATAATACTATTGCTTATAGCCAACTAGTACGATGATTTATGACGGAATCGTTAAAAGTTGGCAAACCAAACAAATCAAACAAGCACAAACACGAGCATAATCATGCCTACGCCAAGCACAGCCGTGCTCAACCAATCATGAATGTGCCTAACGGATAAGTACAGCATTGCCCAATCTGTGTGCAAAGTTGGCTTTTTTTTTTCCAAACCCCTGGTCAAGCGTCACATTCATATTGGTCAACTTTTTCTATATATAGAAGAGAAGGATGAGTTGATGTTGAAATCATATTGGTCGGTTCGAGTAACATGTCAACAGATGATGCACCATTAGAAACCATGTTTGTTGGCAGTTTTGCTATGTTTACTAGTGAATGGGCTAATTTGGGTTATTTTATAGCTCTAATGGGTCAAACATAAAAGAAGTCAAATAGGTTGAAAGTTTCCGAAAGTGTGTTTTCAATGTACCAAACTCCTAAAATCATTTCATTCAAAGTCATTTTTATTGAAACAGTATAACTTTATAAATCAAATTACCCATTTTAAAGATTACCAAACTGGTACGCCCCACCCACCCAAAAAAATTTGAAATTTTGGATTCTTACCAGATTTTTTCCATACTCATATGACAGCATGGACACCTCTGTGTTTTTCAAAGAAGTAAGGGTATACAAGCTCTAGAAAGCAAAAAAAAATCCCAGCAAATACCAAGATCTACATAAAGAAAACAAAAGTAATCTTTCAATGTTAATTATAATAATAATTTGGTTCCTACCAACAATTTCAGACTTGAAACAAAAAAAGGCGAAAACATAGCCACCTTATTTCACATCACGAAGTTAAGAGAGCCAATCCCGTGTCTTGTATCAGCATCATCCAGCACATCATCATGAAGGAGGCTGGCAACCTGAGATGGATACAGTTATTGCTATCTACAACGCTCATGAGTAACTATTTTGTATTTTGATAATTACTAAAAAAATGAAATTATTTGACTAAACTCTTAAGCTAATGGAATTAATAGATTGAAAAAAAAAACTAAGTAGAGTTACAAACATAGCACCGTTGTTAAACACCTATTATATATGGCCGTATCAAATAATGTTGTTTAAAAGTCACGTAAGTTGGTGTCGTCAAATAATAAAGCACTATGATGTAGTAGATTGACACACTGATAATTGACTTGACCACTTAACAACTTACACAGAGTCCAACGATATTTAAAGAGAACAAAACAAAGAAACATAATCAGATTAGGAGAAAATCCCATAAAATGATATTGATATATACAAGTTTAATGCTTGTTTTAAAAGAAATTATGACGTGTGATCAAAAAACTACATGTCTCCTTACTAAAGTAACATTATGAAATTATCTATACTATATATAATACAGTAAAGAGGGGCAAATTAAGACACTACTTTTTAAGAGATTTACAAATAATGTTGCATATGGTACAACCTTATAGGGGGGCAAAATAGTCATTCTCACATTAAAACAAAACTCAACAGTTTATTTAATATATAGTTACAATATTCACCCCTTAATTATAATTAAATTTAAAGAATAATTACAACAATAACCCTTAATCTTTACTTAAATTTTATTTTAATTTTCACTTTTAACCCAAATACCCCCATGATTTTTAAACGTTAACTTTTTCATACGCTAATATTTTTTTTAAAAACATTATACTATAAAAACGAGCATATTTTTATCTTTAATTTGAGTATGATATTGTCATAATTTTTTTCAGTTAAAAAAAAATACATTTTATGTATGTGTGTTTCGGTCTGGTTTTGATAATTTTAAATTAAATCGTGAGCCAAACCTTTTGTAACAGTTTTTTTTGTCGTCGAAAACCAAGACAAAACCTTTGAAAGTTGAAAACAACTGGCCAAAAGTTAAAGAAAAAAAAATCAACCGTCAAATCAAAAGATGAACAGTTTTACGGTTTCAAACCGAACAATAAACACCCATAAACTTATTACATAGTCTGCGTTTCCCGCTGCATGGCGCGGGTATCCATCTAGTATTGATAAGGTATTTAACACGGTGTCAATTCCTTATAGTTTAACCGTACCTACAATGTATTTAATTTAATCTGAATGTTAAAGATTTTGTAATGTGATTTCAACCCGTGTTAACATGATTTATTATTATTTTGATGGATTAAATAAATTCCTGTATATGTTGAGGAACTATATGTATTTTTCTATAAACTTCTTAAAATGTTAAACTAGTTTTATTATATTCTAATAAGTAAACACAATTAAGCGGGGATAGCTCAGTTGGGAGAGCGTCAGACTGAAGATCCGAAGGTCACGTGTTTGATCCATGTTCATCGCACTCCGTTTTTAATTTATGCCGTTTTTATTTTCTGTTTAATATACATTTTCTCTTTAAAAAACTGAATTTCTGTAACATTTACAGTATGTAGTTGCACCTCCAAAAGGGAATGCATATCCACCCGTTAACCATAACTCTTTTATATTAGAAATCCAATTAGCAAGATGTTATCATTTGATAACATTTGGATATGGTTTTGGTGAATGTGCTTCTCGGTGTATCTCAAGTCTCAAATAATCTTACCATTAATTTTCTATTAACAGACTACATTTAAATCAATCAATATTAGGTGTGTTTGGTTCACCAGAATGACACATATGAAGCGGTCAGGAAACCTTTACTATCAAGCTTCTAAATGATACCGAATAAAATATTACCCATTCGTTCCTTCACATGTGTTCATCACCCTCACTATGCCACCTCCTAGACCCACAACCGTCTCATCCACTACCAATCATCACCGGACCGGCCTACTCAACACTGATCACTCAACAATTACTGTCTCACAATCACTTAACCATTTAGATCTCTTACTTATTTAGCATTTGCTGGTGTTAAGTTTACCAAATTGCCCCTACTTAGAAGTTACTACATATACCAAGTCTATTCGGATGCAACTCATAAGATATACTATCACTTTAATTTGCCCATGATTCTTCGTTATATTTCAATTAGGAAACTCGCTATGTGAAAATGAGAAAAGGCAATCAAGTTCCTTAAAAATGCTAAAAATTCCTGTTGCTTAAAAACATAATGGGTGTAAATTTTTTCACACTATTTTTGTTTTTTAATCAGTGTACTTAACTTGGTGAATAATGTATGTGAAAATTAAATATGTATAACAAGCTTTTATACAACGTTAACCATCAACGTATAGAACAAACAACTCTCAGCAAACGATAATCGTGTGTGGTTAGTGTATGCATCCTATTGTTGATTAGAAAAATACTTCCAACAATGCGTCACAAAAAAAAACATAAGAAATATTTGGATAAGAAGATCTTGTACCAAGACGAACAAGAAAGAAGATATCAAGCAGCATAAGAAATCTATCTGTAAATATTTCAGATTTAAGACAACTTTGAAGTAAACTACAAGACTGCTCTCGTCAAAGAAGATGAACTTAACATTAATTAAGATCAGGGTAGTCCAACCATATTGATGGCCAAAGTTAAATAAAAATGGAGGGTCTTTTACAAATTTCATTGTTACAAAACCCACATCATTATTCGTTTGTAGCCTGCAGACCCATTAAATCTACATCGTATGCAGAAGTACGTATTGTTAATTTGTGAAACCCGCTAAAACTAATTGTTGTATAAACCTACCAAATAATCCTTTTTTTAATCTTCAGTTACTTTTAACTTGCAGTTCACAAAATACAATTGCCAAACGATTTAACCCTTAACTAGGGTTGAAATGAATAATTTAGTAAATGATTAGTGCCGGTTACATATCAAATTTATAAACTATCATATTATATAAATACTGGGTATATTATATTTGGTTTTAACAAAATGGATTTGGTAACTATATATGTCTAAATGCATTTGTTAAATACAATTGCCACTTGTTCTAATTACGCCTGTAATAAATCAAGACCCTTTCCAAGTTTCCAGCAGTAACCATCAACTGTATCCTCTCCACGTGCTTTCCATGCAAATTAATAAATTTAAAATCACTAAATTAAACTTATCCAAATATATCTTTACCTTATCTTATCTTATCTTGTTACTGGTATGTTCTGGTATGTTCAGTTAAGCTTCTCCACGTGCTTCCCATGCATGAACCGTAAAAACAAAGCTGCATATAAAAACACAATTGCAAATCCACTTGTTTAAGTCTATATGGCATTACCGGTGTAGTGTGAATTAATGTGAGAATCTAAAACATGCATGATAGGTCAGGCATTTCCCAACATATAGTAGCCATCAACCATTCCACGTGGTTTGCATGCAAATCCACTATATATTTGTACTATAAATAAGCAACAGCTCCTCCACACTTCCAGCAACGATCAACAATGGCAAACCTTTCACTCTTTGCACTCACCTTCACGACCATCTTAGCATTCTCTGTGGTGTCTGCCTACAGAACCACCATCATCACCACTACTATTGATGACAATGACGTTAACTCCTTATTCAATGGCATGGATACGGGCTGGGATGGCCTCAAGAACGCCAAGTCTCCCAATGGCATGGACACCGGCTGGGACGGCCTCAAGAACGTTAAGCCTAATGGTATGGACACAGGTTGGGACCACCTCCGCAACAGGAAGAACATAAAGCCTAATGGCATGGACACTGGCTGGGACGGCCTCCGCAACAGATCTTGAAATGTTTGAACAGATTGGGTTGCTTCAAGTCATGTTTCTCTCTTTTGTGGTTTATGCTAGTTTTAGTAGGGTCGGTTGAATAAACTCCTTACAATATGGAGCATGTTAGTTTAGTGTTATCAGTAGGGCCTGTGTTTATTTGGTTGTTTTAAGTCCTGTTACCGGTTCTCAATTTAATAAAAAAAAAGTCGCATAGTTAGTGCTTTGTGTGTTCTTGTGACTGGTTTTCATTCAAAGGTTAAGTGTTAACAGGTTCATTGATAAGTCAATTCCAGTAATATGCTCAAAACACCTATATATTTTTGTAAATCTATTTTTCAGGTGATTGTAAAGAACCATGGCAAAGAATAAATTGGTATAAGTTTTGTTAGGATTTTATTTAGTATCATATTTTAAAACTTGGGGTTCCCGTGCATCCTCTACCTTCAATCTAATCCGCCTCCGGATGCAGTCATGCTCCGCACATACTACTGTCAAAGTTTTTCTTTCTGTCTAATTATTATTAACTGTACAAGATCAAACTATATATGCATTAATGGTCACATAATTCTCACTAATGTGTTATTCTGGACTTGGGACTGTTTTTCCGATGGATTTAACATCAAACGTGCACAATGACTTATCGCCATCCTAGAAAATATGTTACTTGTCTTACTAAGCAACCCAATCCAATTACGCCTTAAAGGCTTAAACCCATAACAATTTTTCCATGATAAAGATATATATTCTAATCTTTTCTTAACCCAAAGATAATTAAGTGCCTTAATATCTCCCACTACACTCCCCACCGTATTAATCACCTTGCCATTAAAAACCATGCCATTTTTCATCTTTCATAGGCTCCAAAACGAAACGAGGCAAAGTGGCAAACGACATGAAATACCTTCACCTTTCTCCTTGGTAATTTTGTGAACTTCTTTAGGTTGAGGATCAAGCCCAGTTCGGGTCAAAACCGTCAAATTATACCTCGAACATTTTGCCTATTATGGATCGCTTCTTTATTGCTAATTTATGTTTTCCATTTATGACTAATTAATAGCAACCGTAATCACGTCTGAATTAAGAAGATTATGGCTAGAGTTTGTTTTACTCTTCATTTAAATTGTTTTATCATGTTATGTTGGTTCATAATTTGGTTATGTTCGTTACGAGCAAGGAGAATATGTTGTTTTAATTTAACATTATATTATTTTTATTTTTTTATCTAGAATACTTGAAACCCGATTAAAACAACCTGAATCCTAAAAACCTGTGAGAGATTTTGGCTGGATTTCAGGTCAAGATTTACTTTGAAACCCAAAGAACCCGAAACTCAAATTCTACTGAGTATTAATTATAATCTGATCCTAGAATATATATTCATCACTCATCAGCTTAATTCTAAATTACTATATTTTATGTTCAATTAATCTTAATTTTAAAGCTCATCGGCACTACATGCATTTGGTATAAATCTCCACTCTTGTAATTACTAGCTATTATGTTGAAATAATTCTCTCCACGTGCTTCCCATGCATGTACTACTTATCCAAAACTACATGCATATAAAACCAAAACAACAAATCCACTTGTTTAAGTCTATATGGTCACATAATTCTAAGTAATGTTACCTGTCTTACTGCTATATAATTTTCTATTCAACCTTTTGGAAAGAACTCACCTTTTTTTCACTTAAGTAATGTGTTAACAATTTATTATTATATTGATGGATTTAATAATATTCCTGTATATTTTGAGGAATTATGTAATTTTATTTAAACCTTTTACTATATTTACTAATTATTTTTAAACTTCTCATGGATTGAAAACACCAAGCGGGGATAGCTCAGTTGGGAGAGCGTCAGACTGAAGATCTGAAGGTCACGTGTTCGATCCACGTTCACCGCAAATCGTTCTTATCCACTTTTGAAGTATTCATTTTCATTCATTTATTATTAACCGTTTTTATCCTCTTTTGAAGTATACATTTTCATTCATTATAAACAAAAGAAACCAGCATCACATATAGATAGCAACATGTTAAATTTTTTGAAAACCAAAATAATTCATAATCCAATTACAATATAGGTCGGTAAACGAGCAGCAAGTTGCGCCGCAACCCCCTTTTAAATTGCAAAACCTATCCTACTGAAAACAGAGTTATAGTTTTTTGGCGTCGATAACATTTGGATATTTGTAATGATGAATATGCATTCTTGAGTGTATCTCAAGTCTCAAAATAATCTCATCATACCCTTTTAATGTTCAAAAATTGGATTTTAGTCAGTGGCGGATCCAGGAATTTTTTTTAGGTGGTTCCTACGCGTCTTCTATATATCCGTACACTATTATTTCGAAACTCAGGTGGTTCCGGGGAACCACCCGTTTGTATGCTGGATCCGCCCCTGATTTTAGTACATAAAATTAGCCTACTTAGCTAATTGTATTATAAACTATACCTAAATGCATTTGGTAAGTATTCTATGTGTAATTTCATTTTTGTAAATGCAATCAAATACTTGAGTATCATGTTAAGTTTGAATAAGGATAAGGATGGGTTTGGATAAGGATAACTGTAATAAGTCAGGCTCCTTTCCAAGTTTCCAGTAATTAAATATCAACATGCATACATATATAGTCTACACGTGGTTCCCATGCATTCATGTATACTGTAAAAACACAACTCCAAATCCACTTGTTAAGTCTATAAGGCATATATCACCGGCCAGCAGGGACCCCTGCATGCGCATGCCCACAAGTATTGTAAATTATTGTCTAAATCTAAAGCCTGATAGATCAGGCATTTCCCAACATATAGTAACCATCAACCATTCCACGTGGTTTGCATGCAAATCCACTATATATTTGTACTATAAATAGGCAACAGCTCCTCGACACTTCCAGCAACTATCAAATATGGCAAACCTTTCATTCTTTGCACTCACCTTCACAACCATCTTAGCATTCTCTGTGGTGTCTGCCATCAGAACCACCGTCATCACCACTACCATAGATGACAACAACATTAAGTCCTTCTTCAACCATCTAAGCATCGTTAACTCTGTAGTAAAAGGCATGGACACGGGTTGGGACGGTCTCAAGAATGCCAAGTCTCCTAATGGCATGGATACAGGTTGGGACGGCTTGAAGAATGCCAAGTCTCCTAATGGCATGGACACCGGCTGGGACGGTCTCAAGAACACGCCAAGTCTCCCAATGGCATGGACACCGGCTGGGATGGTCTCCACAACAAAGTGATTATTATGCCTAATGGCATGGACACTGGCTGGGACAGCCTCCCCAACAAGAAGGATGTTAAGTCTAATGGCATGGACACCGGTTGGGACAGCCTCCGCAACAGGTCCTGAAGCTAGTGTTGGAGAAGATTGGGTTGCTGACTTGCTTCTAAGTTATGTTTCTCTTTTTTTGTGGTTTGTTTTAGTGTGTAGGGTCAATTGAATAAACTCCTTACAGGGAGCAAGTTAGTTTGGTATGATCACTAAGGTCTGGGCTTGTTTAGGTAGTTCAAGCCTTTTGTGTGTTCTTGTGATCGATTTTCATTAAAGGTTATCAGGCTGCTTGCTTTATGTGTATCATGTCCATGGTGAGACAATTCCACTAATGTGCTCAAAACAGCTTTATTTAGTAACAACGTTGTACATTCAATATATTTCCTTTGGAATACCATACGAGTGCAAGCGATGATTTTGTTAAGGTGTACAAGCATATGACATAGTTTGCACCAACACACTTTAATAGAACATTTTTTGAACATAAAAGACACTTGCTACCAGGAGTTTTGAGACCCACATACCATATAAAACATATCCTGCAAACACCAAATAGTTGGGATTAGTATAAAGTTTCAAAATGTTAGGTTCATCCACACATGTATGAAACTTTAATAAAAATTACCTTTACTCTGGTTTTGGACCAGTAGCCTGCGCTACATTGGTAATGTTTTTAGTGTCAAATATCTCGATCCAGTAGCCATCGGGATCTTTAATGAATGCAATCCCTTTCATTTTTCCTTCATCAACGAACAAACATAAATACTTAATACACGTTACGGTCGTTAAATAATCATACATTTATTTGTTACAAGTATTGTTTTAAAACATACTTGGTTTTATATTTTAGAACTCTGCTTAGCCAAGCCCATTTTTACTGTTCATTCAATTATTTTGTTATGTCCGTTCGTTTATGTTATGTATGATTGTTAACGTTAGCATATGTTAGTTGAAGTTCGTTAACCATTCGTTTATACTATTAATGAATGAACATAAATGAACACGCTCTGTTCGTGTTCGTTCGATTCATTTAAAGGTTAGCCTAGAGAGGTAAAGTTACCTTCATCTGGCTTTTTGACAAATGGAACATTTAGACTTTCAAATCTTTTACAAGCCTTGTAAGTATCATCAACTGTTATACCGATATGTCCTACAGGCATAAACGAAGCAAGTTAGTTGCATGAAACAAAAATTAAGTAGTATCTTTTTAGATAATATAACATAATAATCTATAACAAAAACATGCATGTTAGATAGTACCATACCGAATCCTCGAGGGTCTGAGTTCCCATTATGATACGCTTCAAACTTGGGATCATTCTCGGTACCCCAGTTGCTAGAAAAGTATTACCAAATGTTAGATTTAAACATGGGTCTGGAAATATGTAAGCCTGTAAACGAACCATGTGAGCACGAACTGAATTATCCGTGTTTATTCGTTTAACTTAAACTGAACAAACAAACAGACACTTAAACAAATGGATAGCCTTGTTCATGTTCGTTAATTAAAAAAAAGAATCTGTTACTGTTCGTTTATGTTCATTCGTTAATTTTATAAACAAACAGTTCACAAACATATATGAATTACTGCTAAAAATACACGTAGTTCCAAATTAAAGTCTAAAAACACCTTGATCAATTGATCATCAAATCCAAAACTTATAAAGTAAATAAATTTGAATGAAAATTTAAATGAACGAACATAAGCATACAAATATAAACAGACGTAAATGAATGCACAAAAATGAATGTAAATGAACAAACAGGTCATGTGTTCATGTTCATTCGTTTATTAAGTTCATGTTCGTTCGTTCGATTACAGGAACAAAAAATTGTGTTTATGTTCGTTTGTTTATTAAAAATAAGAAAAAGAACAAATATGTGTGGTGGTATATCATACTGTGTAAGCTCAACAGTGGCCTTTCTTCCAAATGTCCATTCGGTACGCTCAACTGGATCTTTAGGAGCTGATGATGTATCCTGTTAGTGAAGATCCATTAACAGTTTATTGAAGCACTTACATGATAAACAACTTTGGTTGCTTCAGATTACATATATGTTTATGCAGAATAATAATTGAATCAAACTGTTACCTCATAGCCCATAAAGTACAAGCTAAATTTCATATCAGGAAAATCCAGTCTCTTAAGCAATCTGCAATTACAAAATGAGGCAAACATCGTCATTACAATTCTACTTCTTCCTCGAATGATGATAATACAAAATTACAAAGTTTCATAGAAAATTGGCCGTTTGATTTAGGTATGTAGGGGCATTCAACGAATCGAATTTCGAATACTCAAATTAATCAAATTATTCGACTTTTGTAATTTTGAAACTGGATTTGAATTCGATTACTAAAGTAGAACCAAATTGAACCTCGAGTTTTTCGACTCTGCTTCGAACACTAAACAACCCTGGTTAACAAACTGCTCTAGAAATCCAAGTCAAATAACAAATCATTAAACTAAATAAACTAGAAATCAAATACAAAAACTTAAAACCAATTTACTAGATTATGAATTTAAAACTTTACACACGTATTGATATAAGGTGACGTTTTTTGGGTTCATCAACATTAATGTCAGAATTCAAAGTCTTATTTATATAATTATGTGCGTAAATGTAATATAGAAGGCATAATTTGATTCGAATCGGAAATCACAAATTCGTATTCGTTTCTTAATTCGATTACTAGCTTCGAATCGAATTCACACACAAATATTAAAAATCACAAACCGAATCTGCAATTCAAATTTATATCAAATTTCAAGTTTTTGGAGTCCGATTCCAATACTCAATACTGACTATTAGATAAAGCAGTAAGACTTACGACATTCCCAAAACATCCGAGTAGAACTTCAGGCTGACTTTCGGATCCTTAATTCGATACATCTGAACATCAAAATGCCTATTAGTTAACACAACACATCCTCTAAACTAACTTATAATTTCCATTCCTACAACAAAACACACAAAATTAACACAAATTAAAAGCATAATAATCAATACCGTTTGTTGCATGAAGTAGCCCTTGGTTTCTTCATCCGGCGGATCACTTCGAAGACCTGGATTCTTCGCAGGCGATTCATTATCCGATGCCATTGCCGATGACACAAAACGACGTCGATTCACGTTAACCTAAAACAACCGATACAATAAACGAAGGTTCAGATTATTGAGAAGCTAAAATTAGGTCAAATTAGCGATTAATAATAATAATAATAACAATAACCTTTGATGGAGAATTGGTCAAAATAGAGGGGATTGGTGAAGCGTAATAATAATAATAATAAGGTTTGGTAATTGCAAAACGGAGTGAACGAGATAATGAAATAGTGGATATTAAATCAGCCATTAGAGATATATAGAGAGAGAATAAAGCTTACCGGAGATGAAGGGTAACCCTAGGTGGTGGACAGAGTTTTTAACTGGATAAAGGATCCCGCCGGTTCATTAAACGGTAAGTCTCAATATATGATTTATTGCGGTTATACCCTTTGACTTAATGTGTATGTAAAGTTTTACGTAAAGGTCTTTTGTCCGGTTGGCTAAACGGACCCCACTCTTCTTGAAGGCTTGAATTTTTATAGTGTCAATTGGAAAGGCGTATTAATGTTTTTTTATTCATTTACTGAAAAATAACAGGAAATGTAGTAGCTGACGAGTTGAGTTTGCCTAGCGGGTACAAGGTCGTTGTCCTCTCGGGCGCCTCTTTTGGGATGATTCTCAACTGCACTTTGCTGAAGTAAGAAGAGGAGAGAGAGAACTGTGTGTGGAAAAGGAGTGAGAGTCAACTGCCATGTGTTTTATGCATGTTTGTACTTTGTTGTAAGTTTATAAACTTTAAGTTTTAGTATGTGGAAGGAAATCGATAATTAAATGAGTCGTGTTGGTGTTAATTCTCCGTAAAGTATACCATGTTGAACTTGGTGTTGTGATGTAGTATTTTATTCTAATTATCATATTTCATTATAGATTGGAATCTATGGATATCTAGATTGGATCTTTTAGTTAGCCGTTTAAAAATATCTAGATCTTTAATTGAACTATCTGGGCCCAGGCCTACTCTTTTATTAGGTCGATGATTCAGTGGTCCAGTCCAGTCCATTGATGGCTTAATTTTGGGCATCTTTTAATTCTTTATGGCTTTATCGACTATTGTTATTTGTGAAAGTTCCAAAATAGTGATACATAACACACGACACAAGTACATAATATCAAAATAAAATACATTAAAAATTAAAATATTATATAGCGGTAGATACTATAATAAATAATTTTAATCTATACATACAGTGTGTCTTAAGAAAGTGATTTATTATCTTTTTATGGTGAATCAGTGATGGATATATGTATTATACATAAGCAACGTATTTTAAACACGTAAGAAGGTTGAAATTTACTGAATGTATAAAATTTGTAGAACTGTAATCGGGAAACATTTTAGCTTGAGCAATCGTATATATATCTTCGTCACCTCAAAACGCACACCAATTTTCAACCAAAAACTAACCACTACCAAAACTAAAATATAACACAAAACTTGTTGGATGATACTACAAAAACGTGCTAGTATAAAATAATTATCTTATTGTTGGGTGTCAATTATTAGCTATGATATTTTAAGCCCCCTGGATGGAAGATTCTCAGGAGATTGGGCTGGGTCCATGGTTTAATAATAACGAAAAAAGTTCAAACCACCGGACCCCAACCATTACACCATTGAAACCATTGGCTAGCTACAACCACACCTGCTAGGCTTGGAATACTTCAACGTGCCATATATCGTAGGCCATTTGTCTGTTTCTAATTGACTATTACATTGCATGCGGAGTGTCCTACGGAATCATAGATTAGGGTTACAATCGTGTCAAGTTTTTATAGGATATAATATCAAGTTGGAGCGTAAAATCAATTTTGAGTTATCTACGAACCAAACTTTAGCTCACGATAATTTGAATTTCTATCGAGTTTTTGGATCCTTGCTTAATGCAGATATAATATGATTGTTTTCTAGATTTTCATGACATATTTAAGACATATTATAAGCCAAGCTCGAGGTAACTAGAACTTGTCTCGATTAACTCTTCTCAAGGTTTTCGAGTTTTACACAAAACGTGTGCGTACAAATGTACAATCCATTTGAAGTTTTAATTGCTCAACGAGCCTGCTGATATATTTGAAACTGATTGTGTTATCGAACATTATTTTCTAGTGAGGCAAATAGCATAATAGCCGCTTTAACCAAGTGTATACCATTGTAACAAAGTATGTTTTGGATTGTGATTGATCGGGCATAAATCTCGATTCTTACATCTTTTCTTAGATTATTAGCTGTTCATAAAAAACATAACAATCTAGCTATTGGAATCTTAACATGTGGGCTGAGATTAGGGATGACTGAAAATCCATAACCCACATAAACAAGTATGAGATCAACTATATAATCTATTTGGATAAAAGAGAATGAATTTGAAAAAAAGAATGCAGACGTGGAAAATTCAATTTTTGGGTGGAAATGTGATAAATGATTCTATCATGACTTAAAAATGTAGGACACGATCATGTATTGTCCATTTAAATAGTAATGCCATTTTTTGTCTTGTACAAAAAATCGATTTAAATTATGGGACACAACTAGTCGTTCCATGCTTGAAAATGTAGAACATATGGTTGTTGAGTATTGTCACATAACCACGTGAAATAAATTGAGGGATGAGGCTACGTGAACCTATTCAACATACTCGTGTTACTTCTTGTGGATATATTATAATATTACAGAATATATATCTATGTGTCAACCTATTTAACATAATTGTTTCAAATTCAGAAAAATTTTGAGAGTTAAACACGAATATGTGGGTAGCTTATTGACTTTTTTAAAAAGTCATATTGAAAATACATAATTTGTGGCTCTTAGAAAATAAATTTTTAACACTTTTAAAAAAACTAAAATAAAAAATAATTTATGCTGTCAAACACTTTTTTAACTTATTTGAAAAATCCAATAAGCCAATAAGCTATTTTCATGCTCAATCCTAAACGGTGAGTTTATGTTGAGGTTTAGCCTAAGACCACCTTGCAAGCAGTACACTTTTATATTGACCGTATGATGGTGTTCTTTTGTAACTCTTAATAATAAGTGGAAACAAGCTAGGAAAGGAAAAAAAATACTTATAACACCACAACGTTTGTTATGGAATTAAGTTGATTTTATGAGCATTTTGTATTTTATAAACCGGTTTGTATAAACGTACATGAGACATATAAAGTTCATAACACTTTAATCACTTATTGTATTGACATATGCCATTTAATTAGAATATTATTATTGTAAACTGATCATTACTGATGTAAACAAGTTTGAATTAAAAACCACTACTAGAGATGAATTAGATTGAAATCCCCATAAAATATACTTTATACTTCCACTACATTGATAAGAAAAACCAATTACAGTATTACACCCCTTAACAATTTGCTAATTATACCCTAAAATATTAATTAACAACAATAATTCAAAATACAGAAATAAAAAACTCATTAGGATAAGATCCCAAACAACAAACTTCATAGTAAGAGAGAAAAATTGGCCTAGCAATTAGTGTGATCATGAGCACCATTCTCCAACTATATACTAATATGATTTTGCTATAACTATGTGATTCACTACTAATTAAACAAGTAGTGTTATTATTACTTATTAATCGTCGAACATTTACGTACATAATCCTTTAAAAAACCCTAATCCATGTATAAGGGTTTACGTATAATTAACAACTTTATAACTACGCATAGTTTCAAACAACTTTCCACAATGGTTTACACAAAAAGTTTAGTCTGATTCTGCATCATCATGAGACCCTTGTAGCATCCACTCTAGCTCACTCGGTCTACAAAGGATCATAAGTGCACCTTCATGGTCGAACCCATACTCTTCCGCGGCTCGCTCCAGGAGTCTTAGAAACGAAGGACGGTGGAGGCACTCAATGGGAACAACAAATCTCCTTTCAACATATTCATCAGCTGCTATCACTGCAAAGTGACCTTCTTTCACGTCTTTTAGGACCGTTTCTTGATCAAGAATCGAATCCGAGCGTTTCTTGACCAAGAAAAGACCCTTTTGCAATCTTTCCAGGACTAACTTAAGCTTCAAAATGCCATTGTTTTTCTTACTATTCCTCACTTTTGCCATTTTTTTTTTATTTTCTGACTTTTTTAATGATCAAAGTACACTTGATAAGTTGCAATGCCCATATGTGTCATGTATCCTTACGTATATATACACCACGGAAGAGAGAAAAAGAGCAATAAAGATAGAGAATGAAAGTGACAGAGGTACTGTTTATGAGCATTTGCGTGTGCATGAGGATTGAAGATTTTAGCATAAAGGGGCCCTGTTAAGGTATAGTCACTTCTATGCTTACTTTATTGAAGACATATTATCACTTCTCATATGCATGTGATATATATGGTGAAATTGTTTTTGGGATTGGTAGTGATTTAGGATCCGGTTAATTATTTTTAATTGTTTTATCTCTTAGTTTGATATTCATGCAAGAAAACTTGACAATTTTGGTGTTTTAAAAGCGTTGCCTTTGCTAATAGGCCCATCAGTGGTACTAGTGGCAAAACCCATAATGTCGCCACTAATGACCTTATCTGCGTCCCACTTTATCTCGCGTCGATTTAGCTGTCACACTCCCATCTTAGGCCTAGGAGTGCAACTGACAGTTGGTACTATGTTTGTATATAAATCAGAGTTACGGTTTTTAGCGGAAGACTTTTATAAAACATAAGGATCAAACTTGTAAATATTTACATTACAAAAAGGACGAGACGAAAGTCTCGTTTAGTATTTACTTGTTTATATGTTTTACAAAAACATCATATTTTAATATTCAAACAAATTATACGAGCCATCGGATTCTTGAGCTTTTTCGTCTTTCAAGCTCTATTTTTGGTTACCTGCAAAATGTTAATAAAATACGTCAGCAACGAATGCTTGTGAATATGCTGACGCTAAAATGTTTTCTTTTACTTAATCACCCCTCGAGACCACGTAAGTCTCGGCCCATCTTGGCTTAGGAATAATCAAGTTAAATAATCATCATTAACTCGAGTCTCTACACTAGGTCACCTCAGCAAAACACCGCAACGTTTCGACATAACTTTGGTACCATAAATATACACATGATCAGTCTCACTCGGGCATAACTTAGGTCCGGCCCATCGTGGCTGGAGGTCGTGACCAAGCGTGGTGCGATGTGCCCACCGCGTTCCACATATGTAAGGATCCAGACAAACGTATACCACAGCCTGAGGGCTAGGCTTATACTCTTATTTATAATGTTTTTAGAGACACGTAGCCTCATGTAAAGTTTTACACATAACACGTTTGTTTGTTTGAAAACAAGTTTGTAAAAGTGGGACGTATTCACCTTTCAAATGGGATCGGCTTCCAACACCGTCCGTGAGTCTTTCTCTTGCTATTTCGCACCTATAATACGAGTATAACTTTTGTTAGTCGGATACACGATCCGACTTAAGACCTTTAGTCTTATTTATCTCGATGAACCTTTAGTTCATTATCTCTTTTTACTTTAAAACCTTTAGTTAAAAAGTAATCTTTATAAACCTTTAGTTTATTTATAAAAACTCTACGTTTCTTCTTTTTTTAAAAAAACGTCTTTCTTTCTTTATTATTTAAGTATACTCATTATACCTAAATAATATATATATAACAAAGAATAATCATACACATATATGTACTCAAATATATATATTTCTCTTTTCTTTTCCTTTATTTTCTTCGTTATATATTTCTTTGTTTATCGAGAATAACTTCGACTTGGGGTATTAAGCCCTTATAATATTTGATTATTATTTTATTCGGGCATTATGCCTACCTTTGTCGGCTCAATAATCCCTATTCACTTGGGCATCACTTTGACTCTATTTTCTTTATCAAAACCTTCCCTTTGACACGCTTATCGGGACGTCAACTTTTCACGGCATGTACTTCGAGATGATCGTCGGGACAGCACCTCCTTCTTGATTAGAATGTTGTCGGGGAGTGGTACGAATATCGAGGTAGTGGGCACGGAAAACGAGAAATCGGCACGCAAAACGAGGTGGATCGAGGGTCGGGTTCTCGGGGTTTTAGAGAGAAGTTAGAGAGAGAAAGTAGTGTGAGATTTGATGTGATGGAATGAAATCCCGCGGCCGCTATTTATAGGCTTGATTTTGGTCCTCATCGCGGTACGCGATGGGTTACTTGGCAAGCCCGTCGCGTACCACGACGTAGGCTTGCCGAGTCACTGCATATAGCCTTGCCACGTGTCAACACGTGGCAGGCGCCGCACCACGTGGTGACACGTGGCGAACGTGTTGCCATGTGGTGACACGTGGCGGCAGATGGTGCCACTGTGTGCCACGTGGCACACGTGTCACAAAATGTCAGACATCCCATCGCGGTACGCGATGGGAATCTCTTCTGATCCATCGCGTAGCGCGATGGGTTAGGAAAAATATAATTTACATTTTAGTCATTCGAGTTTGGAATTTGGTAGGATTGGTCCCTTAACTTTGGAAATTGACATTTTTGGCTCGATATTTTCCGTGATGTTACATTAGCCGTTGATTTAGCGATGGATCCAACTACTAGGGTTTTATCGTACTAAACTCAATAACGGATCCATGTCACCACTAAAATCATAAAAGTAAAATCTCGTGTCTATTTCTCTCCAGTGTAAAACTTGGTGCAATACCAACTTGGAAGCTTGAAGGATCCGAATGAATAATACAAAAAGTATAAGAGTGGTATGGAAGATCCCAATGAGCGGTTCTATTGGTGGAGATCCAAAGTTTAGAGCCAAGTTAAATAACTTGGTTAATTAAGGTTATCTTTAATATTATTATTGAATAAAGTAGAAGTCTAGACGTCTAGTTTGATTATAGTTCCTGATTTGAGTAAGATTAGAATTATAGGTGTTATATAAACTCATCAAAAGTTTTATTTTTATTTTTTGGTTCGTAGTTATTCCGTTCTTGTTTATTACTGATAAGAAAAGAGTGGCATAAACGCTTTATGCAATATCTTGTTTGGTGTTCTTGATTCATTTGTCTAAGGTTTAACGTCCTGACATGCCTCATTTTCATTTACCCATAAAAGTGAAGTCGCGCATCCTCCCTGCAGCTAGCGATTTATGCAAAATCCAGTCCATCATCCATCTCAAGTATCGTAACTTAATCTATGTCGTCGTCGCCACGGCAAGCTAGCTTTACCAGAGCACCATAGTCCATTAATTGGAGCTTACACCGGAGCACTACAACGTCACCCAATTTGTCCACGCCGCCATGACACCTCACCTTCTTTGTCACCGAAATTCGGTTAGTATGTGTGTATGAATGTACGTTTATGTATGTTTATATATGTGTGTAGGTAGATTCACTTGATTTTGCTAATTAGTTTAAATTATAGTTGAGTTATATATATGCTGCTAATTTGTGTTTAATTGCTCGATATGAACTGATTTGTGCGGATTTGCTCGATACGATGTACCAAGTCATATCATATTTTGTTATAAAAAATTTGTATATTTTCAAAATATTTTGAAACTAGTTATAATGTAAATTCTAACATCCAGTTTGTCCTGCAACCAGGTGAGACGTTTGGCTTGATGTCTTATGAAAACATTGGTTATAACTTGTAACCCTGGCGGAATATTACTAGATCTGCTAACAGCCCATAAAAGTAACATATATGTTAAAAAAGTTTATAGAATTGAAGTTATATAAAATTATGAATATTTATAATTAAGAATATATGAATTACCGTAGGATATTCATGGGTCCAACTGATTAAATTGTCCGGTTAGATTATTTGATTCTATTCACCACCCAAAATGGATATTATCCTTAGAGGATTAAGGGATATTGACATGCATGCATGTGTAGAAATGTTAGTCATTTTGGATTTGAAATCGTACCAAAACAAAGTTGCTTTCAATGTGTGTGTTATGTATGGAACCATATATATCACATGCCCAATTATCGTTTATATTACATTATATGCATAATTAAGGTATTTTACACTTGAACCTTGATACTCTTCTCTTAGCTACTAAAATCACGGTCCATCGACAATTCAGGGGCGTAGGCAGGTTTAAGGGAACGGGTTCGACCGAACCCGTACAAAATTTTGTTTTAGTGTTATATATTAGTGTATTCTGACATCGAACCCGTACAAATTTCAACATCGAACCCGTAAGAAACCCAAATCTAAGTTATAAACAATAGGTCGTCCGTCCCTCGAAATTTTCCGAACCCCTAGGAAAATCTTTCTGACTACGCCACTATTATACATATATAACGCCTCATATCTGAATCGTAAACAGTAAAATAGAAGCCTCGTCTCTCTCATTAATTTTGAATCCTTTTGATCGTCATATATACCATTGTTCTCTCGAGTATGTCTAATTATACACTGCAGGAGGATCAAAAAAAATTTTACCAACTTTATTTTGATTGATCAACAACCTTTAAGATCTTCAACTCAAATTATTATTTTATTTAAAAACAAATTGGAGTGTTTATTAATTAAACATTTGTGAGTTTCAAAAACACGTACTTCACTAGCAAGTGAAGAACTGTATATACTAAATTAGACGCGCTGATCAGGTTGGTAAAACCAAAAGGTTGTCGTTTCACAGCGTTAATGTGATAAGTCGACGTGAACTCGATCAGTTTTGGTGTCGTGTGTTATGATATCATAACTAAAAACCAAAAATAAAATAAAAATATAAAAATTGAGATGAACTAATGGGTGGCGTTGGTCAGTAAAACCCGGACGTTGGGAAGACCCAAGCGTTGTTGATCTCGGGCGTTGAGATGATGATGTACACATAACGCAATAAGACAAAAAAAACATTGGCATTCGGTTGGTTTTCGTTACGTGCGTTATGGTACCAGATTAAAAACAAAATGCGGCGAGTCTACATGAATTCGGTTGGTTCCCGTCACGTTCGTCAGAACATGAGAACTAAAACAACAAAATTGACATTCGGTTAGTTTTCGTTACGTTACCAAAGAGAAAAAACGGATAATATATAAATTTGAGGTACACAAATGGGGCGGTGTCCGTGGGTAAATTCGTGCGTTGGTAAAACACGAGCGTTGTCGATCTCAGACGTTGAGGCGATGAGTTTAGGCAGAATCAATCGGTTTCCATCACGTTTGTTACGTGACCGGAAGTCAATCAAACAAAAAACCACAAAATTGACGTTTGGTGTTACAATACTATAACTAAAACAAAAAAAACAATACAAAATTGAAAAAAAAAATTATGCAATCGATAAGTATGGTGCCGCCAAGTGGCTCAATCAGGGCTTAGCGACACCGAAGTTATCAATTGTCATATATAATAAAACGGCCTTTATTTAATCGGTAAAAGCCAGACTTTTCGGTTCCGCGCGTTGTGGCGGTGAGTTTACACAAATTCAATCGGTTTCGGATATGTTCGATACGGCGGTGAAACTAAAACATAATGGTCGGTTTTGTTTATATTCGATACGGTACTAAAACTAAAACATAAAATAAATTAATGTGGCCAATGGCTGGCCGTCACATGGCCCAATCGGTGCCTTTGCGGCACCAAAACTCCTAATTGTTATATATAGTTGTTATGCAGAGAATCCATATATTTGGTATTGACAAGTTAACGAAACAAAATGAGAATATAGAAATAATGAAAACAAATATATATATGTGAATAATCTACATATAGTGTATTTACATGTGAATAATACACTAACGTTCTCATATTCTGCAAATAGCGTGTTCGCTAATAAATACACCGAAGTATGCTAAAAATGCACCTATACTCATAAACTAAGTGTACCGATCACTAATAAATGTATTAAAGAATGTTTAAAAATTCTATGCACCCATCATTAATTTGTAGTGAATTCAGTAGTGTGTATTCATAACCAATACATGCATTATACTAGTTTTTATTTGTTTATGATGATGTCATCGTGTAAATCTTTTAGGAAAGATAACTAAAATGGCCCATTTGATAACCACATTTCTTAACTGACCTTATAATTCCATAAATATCCAAAATGGCCCTTCCAAGAACGGTTAGATCGACCATTTAGTCATGTCGTTCGATGGTTTATGGAACCAATAAGATCTTGACTCGTCACCACAAAACAATAAGATCTGTCATCCTTGACCCTACTAATCTATTATGTTGACCGGCTAATTTAATTTGTCGACCGACTGATTGATCTATTCGGTCGGCCCTTTGTTTTAAAAATAAATCCCTTTGTTTTAATAATAATCCATTTTCTGAAATATCAGACCAAATAGATCAGTCCCCCGGCAGAATAAATCAGTGAGATGACAGATCTTGTTTGTTTTGAGGACACGTGTCAGGATCTTGTTGGTTCCATAAACCGTCGAAAGACATAACTAAACAGTCAGTCCGACCGTTCTTTAATGACTATTTTGAGTATTTATAGAATTGAGAGACTCATTAAGGAATGCGGTTGGTCAAATATATCATTTTGAACTCAGTGAGAACCATTGTTAAGATGAGAGCATACACTCAAACTGAAAAAAGTTTGCAACTAAAAGTTATGTTCCAAGTTCTTTTTTATACCATTAAGTGTTTTATGTAGCCTTAAAAGTGGAAAACTTATAAGTTGCAAGTATTATACAATGAAACTTATCCAATATGAACACGCACGATATATGGGACCTTGAGATGGCAAAGAAAGTCTCAAGGCAGCAGGGCCAAACTCGAGTGTAACTTGTGTAACTTGTGTTGTAACTTGACAATCACAACACATAAACTCAGTTGTAACTTGTGTTTGTGAAGTTGTACCTTCAATGAATAAGAGACATGGGTACTGCTAATTAATAGAACTCGACATGAGAAAGGGCATCAAAAGTTCCTCAAGTGACAGATTAAGATTGTTCGAGAGATATTTTTTTTCTAATTTGTTTGGTATCGAGTTACTTGAGTAAGGGTTCGATCACATGACTTCATTCATTTGTTTCATTAAATGCAGTTTATCATAAAGCGTGTTAGGAAATATGTATCGGTGAATAATAAACGTAGTAAATTTGACAATACATGAAATAAAATGGTTGATTTGTGTTTATAATTAATATACGAAAGTTAGAGGGTTAAAAATAGGGTTGTACAACGGATTGGAACCGCCAGAACCGGAACTAACAAGTGACTGAAAAACAATTGAAAAGACTTTGTCATTGACTGAAACCATTACAAGGTATGAAACTTGTCTCACGTCAATTATACAATCAATTGATGTGGAGTTTATATGTCAAATGGTTCATTCATCCATACTAGTCTTTTGAGTTGAGTTCTTATGTTGGTTTGTAATTACAACACTAATAAAATAAAAAGTTTATTTTGGTTTATAGTCATTGATTGTTTAAATTGTAATTAAGTTGTCAAGCCAAACCAAACTCCACACGATATTAAGTGTCTTCAGTTTAGTGTCTTCAGTACGGGCCATGTTTGATTTCACTTATTTTATCTATTTAACAAATCACAATTGAAACCCCTAATTTTTTATCTACAACAAAGGGACACTTAATATTTTTTGTTATTTTTAGTAAAACAACAAAATAGTTATCTCTTGATAATGCATCAAGTATGTTTATATCTTGATGTCTTTTTCATCTAATTACATCCCTTTAAATATAAATGTTAGATCAGTATTTATTTTGTGTCATGTGATTCATTCATCTTCATATTCTTACGAAGTTGAATTCTTTCTAACATACACAAAATTTCTGAAACCATCATTGTGTTTAACAAGATGTACGTATAATATTTATCCAAAACCACACAATATCATGTCCGACATTAACACTTGATTCATATACTTCCACGTTACCGAATTTAGTGGGCCTCACAAATGCTCTTTTAAGTCTTTTATGTTTTATTTCGATTAGATCATAATAAAGTTAGATAAACCTTCTAAATTTATGTTCAAATATTTATAAATGTCAACCCGAGGTACCCAACTTGTTCCACTAGTCAAATTTTGTCTGTGTACTTAAATCATCCAAAATCTATCATTACAAAAAGGTATACATCTACTTTCCTAAATATTATTATTATTATTATTATTATTATTATTATTATTAATATTTAGTATTTACAGACATAGAAGGCTGTAGAACACAACGGGTATGAAGGCATTATCAGGCTGTGCAGTGTACGCCTCCAGCAAACCGCTCACCGTCACCGCCAACAAAAGAGACCACCAGTGCTGCACCACTCAAAAATTTAGAAACCAGTTCATTTATTGTAAAAACGGGTCAAAATTGACTAAAAAGGAAACGGGTCAAACAGGTGGGCCACATGGTATGAAACTTGGGCTAAGTGTATTTCAATGCATGTAACCTCTAAATCATTTTATCCAAAACGTTAGGCTATTATTGTAAAAAGATAGCTTTTTATCCATATTTAAGGAATTATTTATTACAGAAAACGATTAAATATGGATAAAGAATTCTTGGGTCAAACCAGCCCGACCTCACTTGTACTAGAAAAACAAAAAATAATCTTTTAGACTCAGACTCGTATGACCCTTTTTTTCCGTTTCCGTTTGGTTGGCGGAAGAAAAAGAAGTGGCCCAAATAGTGAATTAAAGCCCAAATATTTTTGTTAATTGTTATACATTGTGAAAATGGCTATAAAAATGGTTTATAAGTATTATGAAAGTGACATATAGGTTTGTCTAAGAATGAAACGTTAAAAGTGACATACATATCATGAATATACATTATATTCTAAAAAAAAATCTTATTTTCAAAGAATGAAACTGATATCCTTAAATGGGGAAAATAATCTATCATCCTAATTCCCAAGTGGAAATAAAAAGTGAGATGCAGTTTTATATGCATCTTATCATTTAGGGGTTGTTTGGGATTCTTTATTTTTGCTCTTTACAACTTATAATTTATGGGTTATAAGTTATAAGGTGTTTGGGAAAGTTAGATTTTGTGAGTATATAAGGTATAAGTTACAATTTTGTAACTTATAACTTATGCCTTAAATAAGTTATAAGGAGGCAAAATAAGGAATCCCAAACACCCCCTTAGAAAATGATAACAATTGCCTAACTAACGAAACTGGACATCCTTAAATTGGGAAAATAAAGAATTTATCATCCAGAGCATTCATAACAACAAACTCATACAAACCGTCACATCATTGTCACACCAGATTCCAAATTTTTCTTAAAAACCTAAACTTTCTTCCACAACAACAAAATTCCACAAACCTATTTAAAAAATATTAAATACGTATGTGTATGTATATGTATATATCATATGTGTGTGTATAAGATGGGAGTGAGTCCATGGATTTGGCGCCACAATGGTAATTATTTCCACATCAAGTTTGCTTTTTGCCACATCACCCAAATTTTGGGAGGTGTGGCTTGTTATAGATACTCTATTTGAAATAGAAATTAAACAACTATCTTATGTATCTTATCTATGTGCTTGTTTATCTACTTTCATGGAAAGGGTTACAAAAAGTTTTGAACCATAAGAAGCATATCTCCTCCTTACTTTATCTAGTAAGCATCGTTCGAAAAACAAAAATTATCTAGTAACCATCGAAAGATGTACGGTCAAGGTTGTTTTAGTTATATTATCTTAGATTTTTTTATAACCCGTGTTAGTTAATTGTGTTCATTAACATATCAGTGACGTATTTTTTTAAAAACATTTTCAGGTAATTGTTCATAAGGTTAGATAGGTGACGTTTTAAGATCAACTCAGAGTGGATGTTAGCTCCTAAACAGTAAACAACACTCATGTGTCTTTTTTTTCTTTTAATCGGAAAAGCAATTATTGAACTTGGGCTACAAAGCATTGTGATCCCAGAAAGCATGTGCCAGTGTGCCACAACTCGCAAGAGATTCAAGCCCTCAATTGCGAGATATTGTCGGCCGGTGTTTAATTGGCCACGTTGATCTTTCTGATAGCTAATACTAATAATATAAAACAATAATACACCGATTAACAAGTGGGGCCGATAATTCATTGTAGGATGAAAGAACACTAACAAATAGAATTATAGATAACATACATGTGACATTTGGTATCAAAAACTGCTATTTCATACAGGGCCATCGAACCGGCCCAACCAGCAACCAAAGCTGTATGCATTATATGAACAAAAAGCAACCGTCCGGGATCATTCAATACAACGGTATGAACACAATACCAAGGCAAACCCACGGAAATACCCCTTTATGAAAGAAAAAAAAACACTATGTAACTTTATTGCGTTGGAAAAGACTATACTATGACTATGTTATGGATGAAGGAATGAATGGAAAATGGAATGAAGTAAATCATTTTGAATAAAATGAAAAGGAAAATTTTGTTTGGTTAATGAAATGAAATTAATGGTTAAGGAATCTCATTTGTTCAAAACCATACACTCCCACTCATTTTTTTTCATTTAGTTTCTCTTTCATCATACTCTTTCGACAGTAACACCTGATTGCAACCATCGCCTGACCACTATCATCTGACCACAAGCGCCACCACCCGACTTCCACCGCTGCCACCAACACCATCAATTGACTACCGCCGCAACCACGTGACCATTGTCACCGTCGACACCACCACCATTACCACCACCGCCTAACCGCGGATGACAGAAAAAGGTGATCTTCCACCCAAATTAGTCCCAAGATCTTTTAAAAATCTCATTGGCTCCCAAAGTACCAACCTCAGTCCACCTATATTCTCCCCCCCCCCCCCCCCCCCCCCAATCTATAGTTGTTCCCTGATTTTCCATGAAAAAAATTTTAAAATAGGAAAACAAAGAAGGATAAGATGGATAATAGGAGAGAGAAAAAAACGTATTAGAAAAACAGGATATTCGTCATTTGAAATGGCGGATCTCAACAAACATGTAGGGCCTGTCAGATCTTGTCTGGTGAGGTGGACAACAACCATGAGATCCGCCATTTCAAATGGCGGATCATGAATATTTTATTCGTGTTCCGCTATTTGAATTGGGTATTATACAATACTTTTGACAGTAGCGGATCAACGTGTTATTTTGTCTACGCTTCTTTGCGGTTAAAAATGAGTACAGTCTTGTAAGACTTACGCTCAAACACAAAAATAAATGTGATTTACTAATGTTCAACGGCAAGTCGACCTATTCATTAGCTAGAGAAACATTAAGTAATATGGAACGAATGTGTTACTATGTAACATCCTAAATATTCTAATAATAAATAAAGAAAGTTGCATTAAATTGTCGTGCGTTTAATAATATTAACTAACGTCTAATATGGAAAAGATCATGGACTTGGATTTAATTAAGATGGGTTAAGGGTAATGGGCCTTAGGTCCATGGGCCTTGAAGAATATAAATATCCTCCTAAACCATCATAAAACCCTAAACCTCATTTCATTCCATCTTAATCTCTACACACTCCAAACACACACACACACACACACACACACCATATACGGCCAGCGGCCGAGAAGGAGAAACGAGCAAGATCCGAGAGAGAGTAAACGTTAGTTGGTATTAGATCTTATTTCACGAGATCTAGAGTGCATAAACAAGCTAACCAAGATCGAACGAGCACAAAAGGTATGTTCTTGACCTTTAAAGTTTACGTAGTATTGAACGTTTTTACCATAAAGGTCCAAACTTTATGTCTTTCCGGGCTAAGTTTTACCCGAACTAGGCCATGGGAATGATCTCGGAGTTAGTTAACATAATATCCAAGAAATTCTCGATGAAATAAGGGTGATTTTGGTGATTAAGAGTGAACAGAGACGGCAGCTGGGCAACTTCGCCTGCAAGCCATAACTTCGCCTTCATGCAAGTTCGCTTGCAAGCAAGTTCGCCTAAAGCCAAGTTCGCCTAACTGTAACTTCGCCTGGTGATAAGTTCGCCCATGATAACTTCGCCTAAGGCTAAGTTCGCTAATGCTCAACTTCGCCTGGCATATGTTCGCCTAGGGTTAACTTCGCCGATCACTAACTTCGCCTGAGTTAAGTTCGCTGAATGCTTAACTTCGCTTAATGATTAAGTTCGCTTAACACTAAGTTCGCTTACAGTAAGTTTGCTTAATGTTAAGTTCGCTTACAGTAAGTTCGCTTAATTTTAAGTTCGCTTATTGTTAAGTTCGCTTAATGATAAGTTCGCTGGAGTTAGCAAATTAGAAAGTAAATTAAAAACTTAATGAAAAATGTGTTAAGACAGTTAATGGAAATAAAATTTTTCCAAGCTGACCTGGCAGCTCGAACCCAGCCAGGGGCTCTGCCCCTTGGACCCTGCTAGGGGTTGCCGCCCCTAGACCCTGCTGCCAGGGGCGATGCCCCCGGACCCCCGTTCGTTGTGGGTTATATAAAGATAGAAATACAACATGAGTAGTAGTAGTTAATTGATACATGTAAATATTATACAGTTAGCCGTGCACAGCTCAAGAAGGGAATAACGATTAACGGATAGCGTAACAGGATTCAGGTGAGTTTCTAGCCCCATTTATGTGTTATGTTTTCGGGGCTGTGTGCATACTCAATATGTTTGTTAATACGCTTATCCTAAGAGATAAGTGTATGCCTTATGTGAATAATGTGAAATGTATGAATGATTGCTTGATGGTACGTGAACGATCTTCGGATATTGCACGTACTGTCAGGTTGTAACGCTATGTATAAGGTAAGTATGATATGTAAGCTTATGTGTATGAACGTGATAAAGTTAATAAAAGAAGGAAAGGATGGTTGTATGGTTACGAAAAGGGTACCGAGTTCTAATAATACTCGAGGTATGATGTATGGTTGTATGGTAACGAAGAGGGAATCGAACCCTACTAATATTCTAGAACTAGGGAACCGAACCCTACTAATATTCGAGGAAAGAGGGTACCGAGCCCTAATAATACTCGAGGAAGGAGGGTACCGAGCCCTAATAATACTCGAGGAATGTAGGGCGTAATGCTCTTTATAACGTAAGATATGAAAGCAAGTTAGTACAAAAGAAAGTATGAAAGTATGAAAGTATGAATGAAATGATATAAGTTTGTGTATATTGTATAATGTATGATTAACTAGAACTCACTCAGCGTAGCTGACTTTTAGTATGCACGCAGGTGAGTAGGATGAGGCAGCTCGCTTGAGGGGACACGTGACACTGAATAAGAGGCTGGCATCGGAAGACTCAAGACGTTTGAGTTTAATGTTTCGTTTATTTTGAAAGACAAGATGATGTTTTAAGACAAGATGTGTTTTGTTATGAAATGTTTTATGAAAGCTTTTATATTCCGCGAATGTTTTAATTAACTCTGATATTTAGAACTGCGTTTATGAGTAAATCCAACACGAAAGTAGGGCTACCGGTAACGGGGCCTTACATACTAGTACAATTTTCAAATTTATATTGTGACTTATACTTCTTAGGAAGTTACAATATAGAAGAATCATACTCCGAAGTATTTTGTATTAACAGGTCGTCGTTGTGAAAATTAGAGCACTCTAATGAAAATGTGTGCTTGGTGTGATTAGATAGAAATAATAAATATATATATTTAAGCACACCAAATCATATGTTAAAGGGTATTATACAATACTTTTGACACTGGAGATTAAATCTTAATCGGATGCTTGTATTGTGAAGTCATATTAAGTTATACCTAGTACTTATGCTATAACAAAGTGTGATAGCAGTTTACACACAACTCCATGTAATCTGTTGATCACATATACCATTCCCTAGTAAAGTATATATGCAAACCATGTTCATAAACATAGTCATGGCAAACTATATATAGTCACGCCGAATTGTATATAGTGATGTTGAACTATGTGAAAGACTTACCTTCCATATTTGATCCCGGTTGCATTCTTGGAAAACATTAATGAGCAACAACTCCTTGTCAATCAAAGATAGTGTTAAGGTGTTATCCTTTGTATATTCATCAACTTCATATTCTTTGAATACTGTGCAACGTTTGCAACTGGAATATTCAAAGATCTTTAAGTATCATTGTAGCTACGTCTACAAATTCTTTGACCATATTGTGACATCATTGTTTTCATAATCTATTTGACTCCAGCGTACAATATTTACCAACCTTTCATGGTAGAGAAATATTAAATGTTTAGGTTCTTCTGTATAATGACATTTAGCATTTATGTAATACTGAATGAATGTTTGTGCTTAAAGTGTAATAGATTCCTTAGACTCTAAGAGATAATCGTAGGACAAAATTATTTACGACTCGTCATAAAGAGAATCAATATAAATAGAAGGTGTTTGCATAAATCTCTTTTCAAGAACGCAAAATGCACTTAAATGTAGTAGTCCGTCTGAAGACCGGCTGCTATCATTTCGGAAAAGACTAACTTAGAAGAATAGTAAATATGGATGCGTATATCGGCAAAAAAAATTCCTCCTCATGTCAGAGACAAGATTAACCACAAAGAACCAGTGCTTAAACTAGAAACAAGATCTGGTAGTTTACTTTGATAGACTTATCAAATTTTGGGTGTGTGCTTAAATAATGAAGTAGAGTATGTGCCTATGCATAACACAGTTGCACTCATAAGGATAACTACTTGACTTATGATATGGAGTTAGTTAAGGATCTTGATAGAAAAACCCATACCATGATAAGTAGATAACGCTGTCATCTCAGGGAAGATAACCATACGATCAAGAAGATATATTGTTGTTAATACCGACTAAAGATTTTATTCAAATCAGAAACGTGCACCTAGTGACGATAAAGAATTTGAAAATTTATATAATGGTAAGTTACTTACAAGATAGCAAGTTGAAGCAAAGCATTAGAATGTTATATCCTCTATGCTCAGTCAAATCTCGAGGACAAGATTCAAATAAGATGGGGAGAATGTGATACCCGGCAAAATAAAAAGTATTATTATATTCCATAAACGAGATTAAGACATGTTTAGGCTGGATTAAGTGAAGACTAAGACCCATAAGTTAAATATATTATTTTAAGCTAAGAATGAAGGGAATATATACATTGTAAAACATGTGAGAAGTGAGACAGAATAAATAAATTCCGGTGATAAATGATAGAGAAACGAACGTATTCCGTTAAACGTGTGAAAATTCAACCTGACATTCGAGAAAGTGTCCAGGGGTGAATCCATTTGAATATTTTAGGGGGGACGGGGCGGTGCGTGATGGAGCTCCCATCACGCGTGGTGAGCCTCTCCACACCGCCGCCGCCCCTTGTCACGCGGAAAAAATGGATTTTGCGTGATGGGTGTCACGCGTTATGAAGGGTTGATTCCAAGAAAAAGAGCCGTTGGGAGGGGGTGGTTATGACAGTTGGGGGGCAGCCGTCGCCGGAAGTGACGGATTGCTGAAAAATTAACAGGGAAGAAGGAGTTGTGCTGTGGGTTTTGTGGGACGTTTGTTGGTGGATTGAATTGGGGTTTTTGATCTGGGTTTGGTGGGATTCGGGTCGGGTTGATCGGAAGGTGGTGGTGGAGGTGGTGGGTCGGATTCGGATCCGTCGAATGAGCGTTCGGCTTCGTCGCTGGAGGATGAATTGGCGGGGTGGATCTCGGATTCGGGTCCGACCATTGGTGGTGGTGGTGGTGAAGGTTTGTGAGAATTTGGGTGTATATATTGTATATGTGTGTGTGAGTGTTGAAGGAAGATTGGTGGTATATGTATGTGTGAGTGAGAATTTGGGTGTATATATTGTATATGTATGTGTATATATTGTAAAAGTGGGTTGCTAAATTGGAAAAGAAAGGAAGATTGGTGGTGTATGTATATGTATATATATATATGTGGGTGTGAGTGTTGAAGGCCAAAGGTAAACACAATAAACACGAGACATCAAGACATCGGACAAAAACAAAACAAAAAAATTCCATCACACACCACCACCCCTAGTAAAAACCATCACATGTGATGGATTTGGGGTTGGTGATGTGGCACCATTTGATTGGGTGGGGTGTGTGATGAGTGATCACACCACATCCACCACCCCTCCCCCCCCCCCCCCCTTATAGAATCCAAAACCGAGAATGTAGGTGAAAACGTGGCTCAATTCTGAGTTATAACGAAGCGGTAAAATGCAAATTAGTATTTTCGAACACGGTCGTTAAAGCCCATGTACCGATGAGCTTGTAAAAGTTGATATTATCTCCATAATTGAGGTTTATTATTTAGATAAAATAAACCAAATAGACACCATAAGTTTGGATGAGTTGTTTTTGGGAAAAACTACACTAGTTTTATTAAGTTCGGAGTAACACGGAACCGACACCGATGTAACAATCATCAATAACTTAATAACGGAAATAATAAGTTAACGAGACAAATTTAAGTCGAGAATGAAATAAGAAAATGTATTTTGACGAAATGTATTTGGAAAATACAACGTCACTCGAAGTAGCAGGCCGAATTAGTTGTCGAATCGAACATGAGGAGATGGTGTGCATTTAGTTTTAATGGGTTGTATTGGTGGGGATTTAAGGTATAGGCGTGGATGCAATAGGCTACAGTGATGGTTGTGTTGTTGTAATCATTGCCACTAGCAACTTGCTAGGGGTGACTTGTTTTCGTTATATAGCTCAAATAATTGTTAGAGTGAATTGCGGTTTTCGTCAACGTTGTTTGTTTAAATATGCGGTATCGTATGGATGATCCGAGACCGGAGAAACGTTCGTGCCGCAAAAACGAACGCGTTGGTATACCCGGATCACATTGCATGCGGGTTTTGAGCAGATTTATAGACTCGCACTGTACGCGAGGAGGTATATCTTTAAGTGTTGAAAAAGATAGATAACAAGAAATTAATATAAATATTGTTATCGAAAATAACTTAGACAAAATGTTGTTAATAATTATTTAGAAAACCGTTAGATAATATCGAGTGTTAAAAAATGGTACAATTGAGACTTGTACGATTTCATGCGTTTGTATATATTTATAAACAGGATATTTGGACCGGAATAGTTTATCCGGATAGTGGCCACAATTAATAATAAAAATAAATATATACTTTTAGAAAATGTAAATTTTTATATAAAATATGAAAACAAAGTTTTTATATTAAGAATATTAATTTAACACGTTTCGGTATAAATAGAAATAACGATTATATTATGTTTTGTTAAGAAAGTGGTATATAATATATATTTGTCAGAATTCAAACACTATAAAAGAATATTGTATTTTAAAATAACTGTTTATACTTTTATTAAATAACGTCCAAGTGTAGTTTCAAAATCATATATTAGTTTTACAACGATTATTTGAAACTATGATGTTCCAATATATTTATAAGATATTTTAAAACATCTGATTCAGCTGAGATTTTTCCTAAACAATAAAAGTTTGTAATTTAGTTATTAAAATTACAATAAATAAGACACGTGAAGATAATAAATTAAGTTATGATAAGATTCTATTTGTATCTATGTTTATGTGTTAATATACTTGGTATTAAACATAGGAATCCGGTTATCATTTGGATGACTATTATAAGATCTTGACGTTGACTGGCATATTATCACACTTAAATGTTATTTGAGCCGAGGCAAAGGTGAGTTTTCTCGTGAATCCCCACTTTAAAATGTTTTAATGATTTATAAATGTTTTTGGGGGAAAAGTATGTAAAGAAAGGGCTATATATTTTACAAATTATGTTAAATGGGATGAGTCATTATGAAAGAAAAAACCGTTAACCTAGAGAGAAAGGGCCTAAAAATATTGGTAGATCTATCGGGGCGACGCCCCCACTCTTCCAGTCGCTCTGGTTGAAAAGGTGGGAATGTTTTGATTTTGGTATGTATCAGGTTTATCATATTGATAGTCATACATGTGTTGTACTCTTTGCTCGTTTACAACTAACACGTTTTGTTTAAGAAATATATAGCTGTGTTTGGAAAAATGGAAAATTAAATCCCATTGATAAGAATGGTGAATAATGAAAATTATTATTGATAAGAATGATGAATAAATGGGTGTAAAGAAGAGAACTGTTACATCGTGGTTTTTAATTGAGAAACTCACCAACATTCGTGTTGACAAAAATTATTTTAACATACTTTTCAGGTAAATGAAGAAAATGGATGCTTCGTGAAGGATTCGGGAAAATTGTGTTGTGCGTTTGAATGAATGATAGTTGGACTTGTAATTTAAAATAGAACCGTGCATGTTTGACACGTGTAAAACTCTTATATTTAATATAAGTCCAACTAATGGTTCATTAGTTTGAATATGATTGGCTGAACAACATCTGTCACCGCCCAAATTAGTTAATTAAGTCTTCCGCTGTTAAGTTAAGGTTTTTGAGGTGTGACAAATGTAGTATTAAAAAGATTTTTTTATTCGTTATTTATTTACTCATTCATTTATTATTATTTTTTTTAAAATGTGAATTTCTTAATCCCTTGTTGGAAGTGGGTTTTGAACCCACAACCTCCTCAAACCTTAGTGTATTAAAAGTTTTGCCTCTGCCATTGGATCACAACCCAATGGCTTATTCATTATTTATTAATGGAATTAAAATGAATTATTTATTTAATATTTTAGATACAAAAGAATATGATATTATATGGACGGGAGCAGTTCGCAAAAAACGAGACAATCATTCAAACTAAAAGGGAGTGTGTTGTAATGTCATCAGTCAAAATCACTATTCACATTCGTCATTTTAAATGGCGGATGTCCGGATGACATCTTCCATTTCAAATGGCGAATGTCCAACAAAATTCACTTTTACACATAGAGGTATCCTACTTTGAAATCTATGACCTGCCAGTCAAACTGGCGTATCATCAAAGTTGACATCCGCCATTTCAAATGACGGAACACGAATAAAATATTCGTGATCCGCCATTTAAAATGGCGGATCTCATGGGCATTTCAAATGGCGGAACACGAATAAAATATTCGTGATCCGCCATTTAAAATGGCGGATCTCATGGTTGTCGCCCACCTCACCAGACAAGATCTGACAGGTCTTACATGTTTGTTGAGATCCGTCATTTCAAATGACGGATCTCCTATTTTTCTAATACTTTTTTTCTCTCTCCTATTATCCATCTTATCCTTCTTTATTTTTCTATTTTAAAAAATTTTCGATTTTCCATGCACGGTGATAGGCAACCCAACCACTTTTTAGCCCACAATCCTATTGAAAGGGATCTCTTGGTTATCCCAAATTAACCGAAGCCTCGAGCATATACCTTTCCCACTCTCACTCCTCCCTCATGCATGTTGACATGAAGCCCGGTTTTAGATACAAATTTAAAATAGACACGTTTTACTTTGGTATATATATAAACATTTCAATCATTTTTGACCTTGAAAAACACAAGCAGGAGCTAATATTATTTTAAGTTTGGTACAAGGCACACCTACCCCCCTCATGGATCTCGTTTGCACTTCCCCATAAAACAAACCAATCATATATTTCCACTCACCAAAAAGAAAAGGAAAATAAAAAGAAAAAGAAACAACTAAGATGCAAAACCAAACATTTGTGTCCTCTTCATCCTTATTGTTTTGGCTTCTTTTTCCACCATACTTGTATCCTCTCAAAGCATCGTTACATCCTTGACCGGTTATCCTGGTCCTCTCCCTTTCAAACTAGAAACCGGGTACGTACTTATCTACCTGCCTATCCATATATATATATATATATATATATATGGGATAGTTAACGTATAAATGAAATTAACGTATTAAACGTGAGAATCATGTAGAGTAAATACATATACAAGTAGAGTAATTATGTAATTACATCATACAGTAATTATTATAAAGCAATTACATAATTACTCTACTTAATTCTCACGTTTAGCATGTTAATTTTATTTGTATTTGATTCAAACTCTATGTGTGTGTGTGTGTGTGTGTATATATAGAGAGAGAGAGAGAGTGAGGATAAAATAAGGAGTGAAGTGCGTATAAGAAGTGTAAGAAGTAATTTGGTGCATTATATATGTTGATATGATGGTGGATATGAAAAGTGTGTTTATTGTGCGGTGTGTTTTATTGCGGTGTGTTTGTATATACCATATGACATATGTATGTAGAATTTGCTTCAAATTAGTAAGGCATATATATATGATGGATGAGGTACATCGGAGTAGGAGAAGATGAAGCTGTGCAGCTATTTTACTACTTTGTTGAGTCCGAAGGGAACCCGGATGAAGATCCACTTATTATTTGGCTCGCCGGAGGACCCGGTTGTGGCACTCTCCGGGCATTCTTTTTTGAAATAGGTACGTCTACGTCACTGCTAGCTAGCTTAATATTAATTAACTAGATCAACGTTATTTTAAGTACTATTTATTAAACAAAATAAATACGCAAAACCATTATTGTGTTTTGGTTTTAATTATTTTATTAATTAGTCTACTTGATCATGTGTTCGATCTATATAATATAGAAATGATTTTGTTAATTTAATGCTGCCTTTCTTAAATGACATGCATCAAGCATGTACGTGTGAGATAGCAAGAGTACTATATTAAATCTTACGTCAGATCACTATATATGCAACCTTTTGAATCAAGTCACGGATCGATAATCAAACACGAACTAAACAAATAACTCTTGTTTATTAATCAGAAAATCTTAGTCAAAAAATCGATTACAACTCTCTCAAACCCTAACTCGATTTGATTCTTGATGAACCCTAACTCGGTTACACCAACTTCACCCTCTATAATGTCTAACCATAACTCACGTTTATATAGACTAACCTAACTTGCTAGCCAAGACATTACTAAATATAATAAACCCTAATTGCAACCACATAAACTCATTACATAATAATGAATCTCACGAGCCCAATAGATCCAACCCGGTCACCTGCACGTGACGGGTCTATTAAGTTGAAAATTACTTCCAACATTGAATGCTTTTGCGAGTTTTGCATCCTACTATGTACTATTTATTGCACGTGCAATACCCATGACTCCATGAGGTATATGTAGTGGGCTATAATTTTGGGCGACAAGGGGCGAATAGGGGCGAGAATACCGCCCCCGGGGCGACAACTTGGGCGATAAAGGGGCGAATAGGGCTGGGCGATTGCTTTTTGTCGCTGGCCGACTCTTTGAAGATATTATTATTATTATATTCTTGTGTATGTGGTATATATATGTGTATATATATGTTGGGCTACAACACCACTACACTCCAAAAACAAAAACCCATCATTTACTGACTGGACGTCACATGACGCAAAACGTCCCAATTTGTAGCCCCTCCACTACACATAGCCTAAATATCATTAGAAAGTTAGATTTTATTAGATATAGCATAGGAAGTTATCTATCAAGTATTCAAGTCAATAGGGTATAAATTTGGTTTATATAGTTGTATTTAATAAATCTATAAGTACTATCAATGATGATTATTATTTTTATTAAACATAGTTATTGTCATTTATTGTATTTAACAATCAAATTTATGGGTGATCTTTATCCATCTCTGGCACTCAACTACTCCACGTTTATTTTTAACTATAATTTTACCCGGCGCAATACGTCGGACAGTTGGTTGGTATAACCCGAGCGTTATGATGGAAAGTAAACGCGAATTCGATCAGTATCGGTTACGTTCGTTATGGTATAAACAACGTTGATAAAATCCAACTGTTAAAACCACAAAAAATAAATTCATCAAGTTAATATATCAAAAACAATATATTTAAAACGATGTTTATTCGGTCGGTAAAACTCAAGCATTGCGGTCCCCGGGGGTAGGTCGGTAAAACCCATGCGTTGAAAAACCCGAGCGTTACGACTGAAAGTCGATGCGAATTCGGTCAGTTTCAATCACGGTATAACAAGCGTTGGTAAATCCCAATCATTTAAATCCAAAAAAATAAATTCGTCAAATTAACAAATAAGAAATCAATATATTTAAAATAATGATTATTCGGTCGGTAAACCCAAGCATTGCAGTTCCCAGTGTTGTGTCATTGAGTCGGTAAAACCCAGACGTTGTAAGTGCCGCGCGTTGCGGCGGTAAGTCGACGTGAATTTGGTGGTTTTGGAAACGTTTGATACGATACCGGGACTAAAAAAATCAATAAAACTCCAGCGTTGGTAAAAACCGAGTGTTGTTAGTTCGAGCATTGTGGTTGTGAATCGGTAAAACTTGGGCGTTGGTAATACCCGAGCATTGTCGGGCCTGGATATTATGGCGGTAAGTCTACGCGAGTTCGGTCGATTTTGAATATGTTTGTTAGGATATAAGACTAAAACCAAAAAAAGAAAAAAAACTGGTCTGACCAATTGTGAGGTGCCACTTGGACCAATGAATGGTCAAGCGGCACCAAACTTCATAATTATTATATAGTAATAATTACAACTTGTGTGACAACTTGGTGGACAAAAATAAACTAAGTAATATAAAACGAAGCATCGTCGTTATTTAATGTTAATTATGTAAATAACAGCCTGTCTTTCTTCGAACTGTTAGCTTACCCATTTTGAAACAGGTTACAGAAATTATAATTATAGATAGTATTGTGAAGCAAAGGCATTAAGTTATCTATTATGGGTGCAAAATAGGCCGAATTCGTTGTCGAATTTAACATGGAGGAGATGGTGTTTGTTTAATTTTAATGGGTTGGTTGTAATGGTGGGGATGTCAGGTATAGGCGTGGATGCAATAGGCTGCAATAGCGGTTGTATTGTTATAATCGATGTCACTAGCAACTTGCTAGGGGTGACTTGTTTTCGTTATATAGTTCAAATAATTATTTGAGTGAATTGCGGTTTTCATCCATGTTGTTTGCTCAAATATGTGGTTTTAGTCTATTAGTTTTAAATTTGCGATTTTCGTCCATGTGGTTTCATTTCACTTGCAACTGAACCCGAATTCATTAACCCCATTAAGTCTGATCGTTAAACCCATCAGTGTGCACCTCACGTGAGGGGCATTTTTGTCCTTTTTTCCCCAAATACACCCTAGCCCCTCACGTGAGAAGCTTGCGAATTAGGACTGGGGTTTATTTAGGGAGAAAAATGACAAAACTTCCCCTCATGTGAGGTGCACGTTGATGGGTTTAACGAACAGATTTAACGGAGTTAATGAATTCGTGTTCAATTGCAAATAAAATGAAACCACATGGACGTAAATCGCAAATTTGAAACTATTTGACTAAAACCGTAGATTTGGACAAACCGCAGTCAGCGGTTTACTCTAATAATAATAATAATATCGTGAAAATGAACGGAGAGTCACAGAAGTTAGAATTTATGATAAGAATGAAGAGAAAGAAGATTTGTTGACATTGTAATTTGGTATGGGTTTGATACACTGGTTTTATTCCTAAATTAGCTAAACAAAGACATTTATTATCTATCTACTTAACCAAAACCTAAGATTATTATCTTAATTTGAAGGATATAATGATATATAAGTCTTTAAGGAATATTGATATGTTTAATTTTGTGTGTGTATAAATAGGTCCAATGCAACTTAAGTATGGGAGTTATATGGATAATGTTCCAGCATTACAACTGGATCCAAATTCCTGGACAAAGGTATATATATACACATGTTTTTCATTTGATTAAGACCTGTCCTGCAATTAATAAAATCATATTTTTTGTTATTATGTGATTTGTGAAAGGTGGCAAATATTATATATGTGGATGCACCAACATTAACTGGATATTCATATACAACTCCGGATGCCGCGCATTCTAGTGACACAGATTCAGCAGGACAGCAGCACAAACAGCTGAATTTATGAGAAAGGTTTTTGGATAATTATATATGTATATATAGTATAATTTAATTAAAAAATGATTATTTTACTTAATTAAACTGTTATCGCGCATGCAGTTTGTTAGGGATCATCCAAGGTTTTTGAAAAATCCCATGTATGTTACTGGAATTTCTTATTCAGGGATTGTCATTCCGATAATCACCGAGAACTTATACAGAGGTAACGATGAAGGACTAGAACCAAAAGTGAACATTCAAGTAAGTAACAACCTAGCTAGCTACCTAAATAATCTACTTACTTTTATGTCAATATATTAACTAACGTTCGAATTCGCAGGGATACACGGGAGGAAACCCGTTGACCGACAAAACTGGTGACATCAACTCTAGACTTGAATATGCTTATCGTGTGGGACTTATTTCTCAAGAATTATACGAGGTAACATGATATATTTAACTTCCCATTCATTCATATATTACGTATAACGTACACAGTTTCATACGTATATATGTGTGTTTTATATAACTCATATTATGTGTACATGAACTTTTATTTATAGGCAACCCAAAAGGATTGCAATTATAACTACGCAGAAGCTGACTCAAACAATCTGCAATACATGTTGGATATTGATGAAGTTAACCAAGTAAGCGTCTATAATGTACTATTTTATAAAAAATGCATGCTATCAATTTATTCGACAATATTAATTAATTTAAGAGTAAATTGCGGTTTTCGTCCATGTGGTTTGTCCAAATCTGCGGTTTTTTGTCCAATAGTTTCAAATTTGTGATTTTCGTCCTTTTGGTTTCATTTTACATGCAATTAAACCCGAGTTCATTAACCTCGTTAAGTATGGTCGTTAAATCCATCAGCGTGCCCCTTACGTAAGGGGTAGTTTTGTCCTTTTTTCTCCAAATACACTACTACACAAACAAGTATTAGCTATGAATTTTTTGCTACGGAAACAATTGGTGGCAAATTTTGCTACGAAGTAGCTACGGATTAGCTATGGACACATTTTGCTATGATTTAGCTACGCATATTCCGTAGCAAAAAAGAGTTCGTAGCAAAATCCGTAGCAATCTTGAAAAAATAAGTATAAAAAATATGAACTCATAAAATCGGTAGCAAAGTCCGTAGCAAAATCATGAAAGCATATATTGAGAAATTCATAAAAAAATATGTAGTAAAATCTGTAGCAAAGCCCGTAGCAAACTTAAGAAAATAAAAATATTAAAAATGTAAATTCGTTGCAAATTCCATAGCAAAGTCAAGAAGATAAATTTTAAAACTAATTTGGTAGAATATGTAGCAAACTTCGTGGCTAAATCATGAAATCAAATATTTAAATTTTTTAACAAAGTTCGTAGCAAATGAAGAAACAATTATGTAAAAAGTAGTTTAATAATTCCTTACAAAATTTATAGCAATATCGGAAAATAAAATATTTAAAAGTAACTAGAATAAGTTAGTAACCAGACACTAGACAAGTACACTAGTAAGACATGTCGGTTTGAATTTATCAAGCGGTATAATTAATTTAATAATGAAAAACATATTAATTTAATAAAATATGTCGCGGGTAAATGTTGATTTATAAAATCAAATGCAACATCTTAATATCTTATAAGTACCTAAAACGACTAGCCATAAGACCTAAAAAGTCAATTTTACCTCCTTTAAGAGCTATTATATGATACCTGAGATCCAATATGACTAATTAAGATTTGCATTATTGTAACTCATTTGGATGATTTATGTTGGTTCAAGTGAATTTGGCTACTCAAAGTCTTAATTGATCAAACAATGACAATTTTTGTTATTCAGGACTATAGATGACCATCATTTATCAAATCTTACACGTTAATACCTAATATGACCTAATACGACAAATTATGATCCACTGAGTGATATGATGAATTTGAGAATACGTTATACGAGCCAAGATCTAGTCGCTAACACAATACATCAAGACGATTACGTTAAATTGATACTTTATTGAAACGTTTAAAGGATGAATACATTAGATAAGTTATGGAGAGAATCCGGCATGGTAACGGCATGTTAACACATTAAGCATGGATCTCTTCTGCTCCATGAATAGGATTGCCTATTTATAGGCACATACCCCATTCATTAACATCACTAACGAATGAGGTGGTCCATTCACGAATGGGCTCTCATTCGTTATATTCCATAACAAATGAACTCTTACTTTAACGAATTGTAAGGCCCCGTACCCGGTGCCCTATATTTGGTGTTGGATTTACTCATAAACGCAGTTCTAAATATCAGAGTTAATTAAAACTTCACGCGGAATAAAAACTTCAACCATAAAACATTACATAACTTTCAAATCTTGTCTTATCAAACATTCGTAGTTATTAAAAAACAAAACATAGTCTTTAAAACATCATAACATTTCATTGAGACGCCAGTGTCTTCAATTCGATGCCATGTGTCCTCATCAAGCGAACTGCCTCGTTCTACTCACTTGCGTGCATACTAAAAGTCAGCTACGCTGAGTGAGTTCTAGTTAATCACGTATCGTATAATACATACACTTACCTTCAATCATGCATCTGAAGATACATAATAGTTACTTTACTAACTTACTTTCATTACATAATTTCATACATACATTCATACTTTATTACTTTCATACTATGTAATTACTGTCCATTCTATCTCAGATATTATTAGGGTCTGGTCCCTTTTTACTTCTCATCTCAGATATTATTAGGGTCTGGTCCCTTCTATCTCAGATATTATTAGGGTCTGGTCCCTCTTTCTTCATCTTCGTACATACCGTCATTACATACCCATATCATTCATACATACTCATATATTGTATATATATCTATCATACACATTCATGTATCATAAACATACCTCCCTTGTTAGCATGTGCAATATCCGAAGATCGTTCACATACCGACAAGCTTTCATTCACATTTACGATTATACATACATAACATATAAACCATATAAGGCATACACTTACCAGTTAAGGTAAGTGTATTAACTATCACATCGAGTATGCACACAGCCCCGAAAACATGACAAGGAAATGTGGCTAGAAACTCACCAGAATGCGGTTACGTTCGCCGTTAATGGTAATACCTTTCTTCAGTTGTGCACGGATGACTGTATAATAATTACACGTATCAAATACCTATCACTACTCATAAAATCTTTCTAGTCTTAGTTATTACCCACAAAGAACGGGGGTCCGGGGGCAGCGCCCCTGGCAGCAGGGTTCTAGGGGCGGCAGCCCCTAGCAGGGTCCAAGGGGCAGAGCCCCTGGCTGGGGTTGAGCTGGATTTTAATTTTATTTTCATTAACTGTGTTAACACATTTTCCATTAGGATTTTAATTTATTTCCCAATTCGTTAACTCATTCCTCATAACGAATCAAGTCTGATACGCTATCCGATTCGTTACCGAACCTAACTTAAGCGAACTTATGTGTTAGGCGAACTTACATTCAGCGAACTTGTATAGCGAGGTTACAGAAGCGAACCTAGCTACTGGCGAAGTTAACATCAGCGAACTTAGCTGCTGGCGAATTTAACTTGGCGAAGTTAAACCTTAAGCGAACTTAACCAGCAGGCGAAGTTGCCTGCTGGCGAACTTGGCAACAGCGAACTTGGCTTGCAGGTGAAGTTGCTCAGCAGTAGGTTCTGTTCGTTCTAAAACCCCTTACTCGTATCCGTTTCATCGTGAAACCTTGGAATGATATTAACCAAACCCATAAACGTTCTTACGTTCATTTTCGGATAAAACTTGACCCAAAAGCGCATAAAGTTTGGGCCTTTAAGATTAAAACGTTCAATACTATATCTTAGGGTTCCATTTAATCGAGCCGCACAGGTTTAAGGGTTCATTAGTTTCGTTTTAGCATCAAGTTTACAACTTTGCACTTCGTTTATACCCGATCTATTCTCGTTCTAAGTTTCAAGGCTAAACGTTTATAAAAACGTAAACTTTAGGATCAAAACATACCTTTTATACGTTCGGTTGGTCGCGTTTTGCTTGGTTATCTTGTATTTAGCTCGTATATGAGAGATCTATTGCTATTCGATGTTCGTTTGTCGTTTCACCCTCTTCCTCTCTCTCGGCCGTAAATAATAATAAGGAAGTGTATGGTTTTTTAGTGTGTAGAGATTAGGATGGAAATAAATGAGGGTTTAGGGTTTTAGGTTGGTTTAGGAGGGTATTTATACCTCTTGCCCATGGACCTAAAGCCCATTACCATTTAACCCACCTTAATTAATCCAAGTCCATGATCCGTTCTTTACTCGATACTAATTAATTAATAACGCGAAATCACTAAACGTAACTTTCTTTATTTAACATTATAATATTTTAGGATGTTACACAAATGAGCCGCCATTCGCTAAATCCCTTAGTGAATGGGCTCCTAACTTAACGAATAGGCAGCTAGTTTAACGAATGGACCCCATTCTCTATACAATCCAAAGCGAATGGGCCATATTACATTATAGCCTATTGACTAAACTACCCTTTACTTATTCGATCGGATGTGGACTACGAATCATGCACTAGTATAATTTGAAGGCTTCATAAGCCTCAAAACACGTATGACCCGTTATAATTCATTACCATCTATCTTGGTCAACCAACGTCAAACTTGGTCAATTTTTTGGCATGATAAGGATTGTTCTGTTCCCACTAATAGCGATTATGACTTAAGATCCAACATCACTTTTCTGGACATGTAAGACTCGCTGAATTCATTGCGGCATGTCTTGTCAACCAAAGTTAAACTTTCTCAATAAGATAAAAACTGGTCAAACAAGGTCTATCTTGATCACTTGAGGTCAATCATATGAACAAATTTCACCAAGTATAGCGTATTAAATGGAAATATGACTTAATAAGGCCAACAAGTCCCATTAAGAGTTATGGTGATTCTTAAGGTTTAAAATATAACTCCCTAAGGCGTGCAACCCATTTAAACTTAATCAAATCAAACTTGGTCATTCATGGTCAATCACATACTTCATTACATCTAACGCACTGAAACTTGATATAACGTAGTTGTGTTTGGCATGTCCCTTTAAGATTTATCATGACTCTAAAGTACATTTTGTAATTCACATAGTTTTTATCAGTTTATTGGTTAAGATTTGAATACTTCAATTATTTTTCTAACTAAATGTTTTAATCAAAAAATATTGTGCATTTATATTTTATTTTTATGTGCTCTTATCGTTCACTGGTCTTTATGTATTTAGTTTATGTATTACTTATAGGTGTAACGTGGCTAAAGAAGCAAACAGTGGAGTTAAAACAAGATCAAAGAAGAAAAGAAATTGCAGAGAAACATTTTCTTGTTGAAGAAAAGTGAAGAAAATACTACGCTGAACTTTGAATGTCAAAGATAGTGGCGTAGCCAGAAAGATTTTCCTAGGGGTTCGGAAAATTTCGAGGGACGGACGACCTATTGTTTATAACTTAGATTTGGGTTTCTTACGGGTTCGATGTTGAAATTTGTACGGGTTCGATGTCAGAATACACTAATGTATAACACTAAAACAAAATTTTGTACGGGTTCGGTCGAACCCGTTCCCTTAAACCTGCCTACGCCCCTGGTCAAAGAGACTTTAATTGTTATGCACATGTTGCCATAAATCCTCCACTGTGTTAAGCATGAGTTTATATTGGTAAATATCATAATTGGAGAACTGATGTATTGTTTCCGAATAATTTAAATTTGTATTGTGTTACGTTTGGGTATGTTTGATATATATTATTTTATTTGTTTGGATATTTGTTCTTGATAGTATTTGTATGTATTTAGCTGAATATGAATTATTATAGGAAACAATTTGAAAATAATATGAAATAATATCCTCAAAAAAATCATAGCTGGACTCGTAGCAAAAATAAATACAAAATCTATAGCAAAAATTGGTAGCAAAAATCGTAGCAAAATGTCCATAGCTAACTGTAAAATAATCGGTAACTAAAATCTGTAACCAAAATCATATCTGTAGCTAAAAATCCCTAGCAAAGTTTTGTAGCTAAAAATCCGTAGCCACTAACTAGTAGCCAAATCCGTAGCAAATATTTTCCTAGCAATTTTTGTAGCTAGAATAGCAACGTCTCTTTTTGTAGCAAAAACCGTTTCAAAATATGATTCTGTAGCTAAAATCTGTAGCAAGTAAATTAGCTACGAGACTTGTAACTATGAACCAAATTCGTAGCAAATCCGTAGCAAAATGGGCGTTAGCTACAGATTTGCTACGGATTTGCTCGTAGCAAATACCTATTTTTGTAGTAGTGATATACCCGGTCCTAATTCACAAGCCCCCTCACGTGAGGGCCTGGGGTGTAATTGGAAAAAAAGGACAAAACTACCCTTTACGTGAAGGGCACCCTGATGGGTTTAATGACCAGATTTAATGGGATTAGTGAATTCGGGTTTAATTGCAAGTAAAATAAAACCACATGGACGAAAATTACAAATTTGAAACTACTGGACTAAAACCGCATATTTAGACAAACCACATGGACGAAAACCGTAGTTCACTCATTAACTTATCTTTTTAATATTAGCGTGTCGAAGAGATCAACATTCAACAAATCTTGGAGCTTGATTGCGAACCAGGTCCAACCAATTTGGTTAGAGGTGGAAATCCTATTACAAAGGGTAACCGGAGAACTTTAAAGGAGAATGCAATTAGAATGCTTCCTGCGAGATCATCTACTCTGATCACTAACGATACCTTTTGCCGAGTAAGTAATTTAATTCTCTCACTAATTTCCATACTATTTATATGACTTGATGATTATGTTATTTTGTTTTGTTTTGTTTTGTTTTGTTTTGTTTTGTTAGGGTGCATATTATGACAATGCAGCTGTTTGGGCTAATGACAAAAATGTAATGAAAGCACTTAACGTGCACGAGGTAAAGTCATTGTTGATTACACTAGCTACATGCATACATGTGTTTAGTTTCTTATACGAGATGAATAATTAATTAATAAAGATGAACGTGATTTATAAATAATTAGGGAACGGTGAAGGAATGGTCGGTGTGCAATGTGGACATGAAATACTTTTACGGTAAAACTTCAATGCCGCTATATGAATTCGATGTCCAAAGCAGTGTTGTCTACCATCAAAAGTTAACACAGAGAAACTGTAGAGCTTTGATTTTCAGGTAACGAATTAAGCTTAAGTATCATACGTATATTATATATATATATATATATATATATATTAAAATGTATATATCATGTACACAGTGGAGATCATGACATGAAGGTTCCACATGTGGGCACACGCACATGGATAAATTCACTTAATTTGAGCATCACAGATAGTAACTGGGAGGCATACTATGTCAATGGTCAAAATGGAGGATACAAAATCACCTATGCCCGTGATAACTATACTTTGGTATTTGCTACTGTAAAGGTATGTATATATACTTACAAAAACTGTTAGTAATTAATAATAGAGACATTAATATATAATATTTTCTTGTGATCTATGCAGGGAGCTGGTCACACAGCTCAAGAGTACAAACCAGCAGAATGCTTCGAGATAGCTAAGAGGTGGTTTGCTCATAGACCAATCTAGACTCTAGCATAATACGTCACCTTTTTATTTTTAGAAATTGTGTTATTAATTCATCATTCATGCCTTAGTTGGGACACTTAGTTAGATTTCATGTTTTGAAAGTGACATTCGTCAAAATTTGTATTTGTAGTTGAATCCGGTTAAATACTTGTTTCGTTTATACATGTTATGTAATTGTTTACAAGTTGAATTTCATGTATTCCGAACAACTATTACATCAAAAACAAAGTCCAAGGGCCATAAGTGTAAAGAAATCAAAAATTGGTCATGTTCTGGTCGCGCTACGAGATCATTGTAGTTGTAACGAATTTTAGTTTAATATCGAACATTCAAGCCAATTCATGAGCATATTGATTTGTTTTCTGCTTTGATTATCTTGGTTATGACTCCATTAACACCTCTTAATTATTTCCTCTATCTCTATGCTACAACTTCAAATTTATAAATTTATGATCCATTCAAAATTTTTAAAAATTTTCAATTTTATAAATTTCTTTACTAATTTAACCAAGTTGAAACTGATGAAACATTCCTGGACTATTTCTCCTATAAATTGCCTTTCACTTTGCTACATTCACAATTACGAAAATCCCTTGTTCTTGAGCTCTCTTTGGTGTTTTGGATAAGTTTAACTTCAAAAAGTCAAACCGACCGAAGTTACAAGTTTTATCTTTTTGTCTTGGGTTCTTTCCTCGGGTTAATATGTTAATTATTTTTTTTTGTAAGTTTTGTTCATTAAGGACGTTATCCCATAGTAAAAATATTTGTCAACAATATTCGTCCGACCTTATTTTTGTTTTGGACAAAGTTTGGATATTTGATATACATGGAATCTTTTTAAAACATAAACTCTTAAAAGTCCTAAAGTAAGAATAACATTTTTACCATGTTGGGGACGAATCCGTCATAAAAACCGGGTTCTAGTATGACTAAAAACAAACCACTTGCTTAAATCGTTTTTCTTACTTTTTAGGCCCGTTTGACTTTCATGAATGGACCAAACTCATAAAAATTGATATAACAAACATCGCAGCCTAATTCTTAATAAAATTTACCAACTTGTGTATTTTGATGGCAAAAGCATAATTAAACCTTTCTAAATTTATGTTCAAATATTTATAAATGTCAACCCGAGGTACCCGGCCAACTTGTTCCACTAGTGAAATTGTGTTGTATGCTTAAATCATTAATCATCCAAAATCTATCATTACAAAAAGGTATACATCTACTTTCCTAAATATTATTCTTATTTTTACTACTTGTTAATATTTAGTATTTACAGGCATAGAAGGCTGTAGAACACAAGGGGTATGAAGGCATTATCAAGCTGTGCAGTGTACGCCTCCAGCAAACCGCTCATCGTCACCGCCAACAAAAGAGACCACCAGTGCTGCACCGCTCAAAAATTTAGAAACCACTTCATTTATTATAAAAAAAGGGTCAAAATTGACTAAAAAGGAAACGGGTCAAACAGGAGGCCACATGGTATGAAACTTGGGCGAAGTGTATTTCAATGCATGTAACCTCTAAATCATTTTATCCAAAATGCTAATTACAAGTTGATTGATTAGTATACATTTGGGATCAAATATTTGGGCTACAATATTTATTAAATTCTTATAAAATAAAATTTCAAAATATGAAATTCCATCAATTCGGTTCGGTGTTCCAGACTTTAATTGCATGCTGAACCGAACCAAACTGAATGGTCAGATTTTACGATAGCATATAAGCAAACCAACGATTTTTGTTTGGATTCAACTATTTCGGTTATTTTTTTCCGATTTCATGCACGCCCCTATTAAAAAATTATCTTTTAGGCTCAAACCCATATGTGATATGACCCATTACCTAACCCACCCATTTTCAACCTCTACACATGATAGATATAAATAGATATAAAGATATCAGACCTGAGTGAACATGGGTCCTGTGGCAGCTAAAAGGGGAAGCAGGGCTGAGCAAGCAGCTAGAACGGATGTGATTCCAGCAGCGGTGCCTTCAATGGTTTTTTCTGCGAATAATATTAAATAAATAAATAATAAAATTTAACAAACTGTTCATTTTACAAGCTTAGATAAGTTAACTCACTGCCTGTTTTACTCCACCGAAGAACACCATACTTGTATCCAACCATAGATGCCTATAAAATAACATTTAAACAATCCTTACAAATGACATAATATGGGAAAAGTTAACGTACAAACTAAAAAATTGTACTAAACATGTGAATCAAATTGTGTAATTATATATACAAGTTGTGTAATTATGTCACTACATCGTAGTGTAATTACACTATGTTGTATGTATTACTTGATTCTTATAGTTAGCATGTTAATTTAATTTGTATTTGATCCAAACCCTAGTTATATAAATAGAATAAATTACATAGAAAACAAAATAAAAGTAAAAGAGGAAATTAAAGATTTCATCCTTTATGTATGTGGTAACTTGCAATACGTGTCCTCTAACTCCAATAAGCACAAGAAAACGTCCCTGAAGTTCGAATATTGTCGAGCTTTTCGTCCTTTCCACTAAAAGGTTTTAGCTTTGTAAAAATGATCATTTTGCCCTCAGATCTAAAGGACAAAATTTGTAGGTTTCACAAATATATTATTTTCTATTTTTTTCTTTTCTTTTATCCGCCTTATCACTTTTAATTTTATAAATAAATAGATTAAAAGGAAAAAAAATAAAAGATATAAAATGAAAATATAGAAAATAATATAATTGTCAAAATTATGATTTCATCCTTTAGCTGTAACTTATAAGGGCAAAATAGTTATTTTTGAAAAAAACTAAAAAGTGAACAGTTAAAAAGAATAAAAGAAGAAAAAAACAGAATATAAAATAATTGTGAAATTACTTAATTACACATTTTGTCTTTTAGCTGTAAGGGCAAAATGATCATTTCAAATAAAGAACTAACAGAAAATTTAACACCACTTAGTGGAAACGCAAAAAGCGTGCCAACATAAGAACTTCAGGGACATTTTTGTTAACTATTGAAGTTATAGGATATAATCTGCAAGTCATCACATACATAAAGGACAAATGTGCTTTACCAAAATAAAAATTTGTATTCGTACAATCGTACCATGGTATCTCCGATTCCAAGGCTCAAAATTCCAGCAAAAGGAGCTAAAGGCCGATCATTGTATCCGGAAGACATCCAAATAGGCAATGCGCATCCTAAAAGAAGTGAAAAATGGCTGCATAAAAGAGGAAAAATATTATGTTATAAATATTCTTGATATTAAACTTATTGTGTTTTATGGAATAATATAAATACCTGACTATAAGAAGGTCAGAGTCCCGATGATCGGTGAATGCATTCATAAACTGATGTACAATTGATCCCAGAGGCCAAATTCTCCATACCTGCCTAAAACAGTTTAATTATATTGAAAAAAAAACATTTTAAACTACAAAAAGAATTAAAATAAACATTAAAAGGCGGGTTTCAAGAGGAAATTACTCGAATGATTTCTAGAATCAAGAAAACTCCCAAAGCTGCGCCGAAAGCCAAGTTCAGAAACGATGGCTGAATACAAAAACATAAAAAAGAGGTTTGACTGCATTAGCTAAAAAGTCAAACTCAACAAGATACAGTCAACAGGGAGGGGGTAGAAGTGGCACTTTCAACCCGTTTACTTTCAAGTGACTGTATTTGGGTTCTGTTATATATGTGACAGGTCAAGCAGGTCAAACTAATAATTAGCTAAAAAGTGTAACTTTAATCCATAAAACCACAAGTCATTGTTTAAATATAGATGTGTAAACAAGCCAAGCCGCTCGTGAGCTACTTGAGTATGGCTCGTTAAAAGCTCAAATCGAGCCAAGATTAAACGAGCTCGAGCCTCAAAATAAGCTTGTTAATGAGCCCGGGCCTGAACTGGCTCACAAGCCTATACAAGCCGAGCTCGAACTTTAAAAAAGAGCTCGAAACAAAAGTTAAACGAGCCGAGCTCGAGGCTATGCGAGATCAGGCTCGACTCGGCTCGTTTACACCCCTATTCGAAAATTACAATTACTCTTGATATTATATAACTTTTGGATTAACATCTAACTATAAAACCACTAAAATTATTCTTAAAACGATATATAACTTTCATAATCATATATCAACACTCCACCTGTTTATCTCTTTCGACCTAAATTACAACTTACCCTTTTTGACCTGTTACCCAACCCACCCATTTTGCCATCTCTACAAAAGGTGTGAATTTATCTTAACATAAAATTCCGTATCACCTGGAAAATAACTGCAGGCACAAACATTAAAACCGCCACCAGATGATAATATTTTCTGAGAAGAATTCTCTCAATCTTACTGTTCTTGGATATGTTGTAAAATCGCAACACCGATACACATATAACCACCACCCAATATACACATAAAGATAGCCTTTTGTGTGGTTCAGAGAAAACAAACTCTAGCACCCTGACAACAGAAGATAGTTATAACCATAAAATATTAAATAATAGAAGTTTAAGGTGAAATTGGTCCTGCAAAAGGAACCAAACGTTCAGCGGACAGTTTGTTTATTAATAAATGAACGCACATGAACAATATTTTTTTGTTCATTTAAGTAAACGAACGTGAACAGATGTCTTGTTCGTTCATTTATGTACGTGAACATATGTTTATGTTCATTCATTCAATTTTGTTTATTTTCTTTCATTTACGTTTATTCATGCTACTTAATTTACAAAGTTTGTTAATATATTCATTTAAAGTTTTTAGGCCCATTAGAACTTAGTCTGGTTTTAGTAACTTTAGCTCAGTTATGTTCATTCATACAATGTTCAGTTATGTTTGTTCGTCTTCATTCATGAACTGTTCATTTATACTGTCAACAAACAAACATAAACAAACACGAACATGATCATTTTCTTAACAAACGAACAGAAATAAGAAAACCCTCTTCGTTTAATGATCATGTACGTCTGTTTTGTTCAGTTAAAGTTAAACAAACAAACACGAACATGCTCCATTTGTTTACAGTCCTAGGTGAAAATAAGATATAGAGCCGAGCAGTACCATAAAAAGGGATGAACAGGGAAATCTTGGACAAATTGCATCCATAATGGAACGATTGCTAACAAAATAAAAGCAAGAAACCCGTAAAATATTACAGCCCGTTTATACTCGTGATGCCCTCCAACTTCAGAGTTTGGTGGGACCATATACAAGTTCAACTTTTTAAGGATGAATTTGAATAATATTGGAGAAAGAAGAAGGCCAAGAAGCATTCCCTGCAAATAAGAAAACATACGGAAACGTGATAACGTATTTCCAAATAAATTATTAAAATTTTATAAAAAAATTTGAAGAAATGTAAACCTGAATAATAGTGTTTATTTCACTTCTTTTAACACCATATGAGATAGAACTTTGCCCATATGATACAAGGTGTTTGGTAATCTGTTTAAACAATAAGACCTTAGTTTCTTTTCACTGGAAAGAAAATGAATAAAAAAATTGGTGAATAAATGGAACCTTTGCTATTGTGACTGCAAACATGTCTCCAAAATAAACAACAAATCCAGTTGTAACCAAAAGTGCTTCACCTAAACGCGAAACAATGGTGTAAACAACAAAGTTTGTAAAGCAAAAACATAACCTTGAATAATAATAATAATAATAATAATAATAATAATAATAATAATAATAATAATAATAATAAAACATCCTGAACTAACCGAACGAAGCACATGCTGGAAACGTGTGGAGCACGTGCTGGATGAATTTAATAGCAGCCAATCCGTGAAAAACAATCCAAAACAAGGTCAACGCCATGTAAGATCCTGAAAGTTTTGTGGTTCAATCGTGTAATAAAAACCATGATTTATGTTACTGTTGCATCCAGATTTACAAAAGATGGAATCATTAGAGTCAGTTTATTCAACAAACGCACCAGTAGACGACTTTGCAGCAATAGATAGACAACATAACACTGCAAACGCGATTATGGAACTAATAATGAACTTTGTGTTCCAGCCGCTATTAACAGACACAGATTTTTTCTTGTTGGATTCACGTTGAAAAGTGAGGCGCAGGAAAACCAGCACAAAGAGGCAGCTAGCAGATGTGGCCCAATATTGCAACCGTGTAAATTCAACATCTGTATAATGTAACATGTTCAATCATGTGTTCCAAGTAAGTTGATGGATTTACTTGAAAAGCTATGTACCTTTAATCTCTACTTCATTTACTGATAAAGCTCTTGATAACTGAATCAGCCTTGAAACTGCAAGACCAGGAAGAGTAACTGCCCCCAACAGAATCCCTGATGAGGCACCTGGCCTAATATCACAAATCCAGATAACATTTTTTTAACGGAAGCGAATACGATCATTTTCTTAAAGGACACGAACAATGTTTAATTGATCGTGTTCAGTCGTTTGTTCGGTTAGAGTTAAACGAATGAACACAGAACATTTTAAAAATGGACTGATATCACAAATCCAGAAACACATTCTCAATTGTACAAATTTAGAGTAAATCCTTTGATAACTAAAGAAGAACTCCTAACCAAATAATATTTTAAATTATCAATTGAGAGAATCATGAAAAAAAAAGTTATCTAGTGGAAAGAGGCATGTAATCAGCTCGAAATTGAACTCTAACTAACCTCAAACACCATAAAACTAACAAAAAGTGGTAAACCCTAAGGATGTAATTCAATGCAATTAAGTTACCTGGTGTTGAAATTGGAGGTGGAAGCGTGCGATTCGACTGAGATCTCGACGAATAAAGCGAAAATAGCGAGAACGGAGAAAGCTAGGGCTTCGTAAATTAGGGAAAGACGTGTGGAGTGGAGAATGGTGGACACGAAGAACAAAACGACAGCTCGCTCGCCGTTTAAGATCATCGATGAAGCAGCCATGGCCGTTGTTAGGGATGGATAATTGTTGAGTCAAAAACACGTGAATTGCATTGACGGATTCATAGGTGAATTTGGGGAAGAAGATATTACGAAAGCGTAAGAATGAAGGGACCGTGAAACAGTTGGAGGTGATTGGCGCGTACACGGGAAGGTTTTGTTTGCAGGTCGTTGGAAAAAAAGTTGGTCAACCAACTCTACGGGAATATTATTATTATTATTATTATTATTATTATTATTATTATTATTATTATTATTATTATTATTATTATTATTATTATTATGTTATGCGAAGGATACAAGAAAGATATATGATGCAATTTCTTTTGTTGAAAGCATTTAAAATGTGTTGTAGGGCTTCATTGGGGGCTTTAATAGGGTTTTAGTCACGTCACTCGCGAACACCATAACACCTTCTAGCGATCAGGGGCTTCACCTCACTCGCCGTCTTTAAGAGAGGTTGGAGGAGGTTTGGTTATTTATGGCCAGTGAGCATGGGTTTTATCCATAACAAAGTCAAGTGAGCGAGCAGGGACTCTTTCTGAAGCCTAGTCAGCGTCCGGTCAACACAATGTGACGTAATATTGGAGGATGAATCTGGAGCCAACGAAATCCCACAACACATAGTCATAGAACCACCTTAATACCCAAGTAAGTCTTTCTGAAACGGGATGTCAACCATCAAGAGGATATCCACCACTGTTGGAAGACCTCCTTGAGTCAAGTTTCGAATTTGAAACATTTAGATTTCAAGATTTAACCATCGCCCTCATATCATTGGACCAGAATACCCATTGTGATATTATGTAGTTTCTACTTTCTTTGGTTTTTTCTTCCGGATCTAGGAGAACAATTATAAGCATGACTTTGGATGCTATTATTATCTTACTGTATGGGTTTTGTTTGTTAATAAATGGATTTTTAATAATTCATCGATATTAATTTATACCTATAATGAAATCGGTGTTAATTACAATTTTCACTTTGTTATCAAGGGCAATCATACTCAAATGTGGAATAATTTTGGTTGTGTTTGATGAATAACTAATTGATTTTCATCTCATCTTGTACTTTTGTTTTGAAATGCTATGAATGAAACATAGTTATATTTCTGTTAAAGTGAAATTGTCATTATTATCAGGGTGATTTGTGATAAAGTTTTCAATTTGTCTTATAACAATTGTAATGTTTGATTCTATTCAAAATCTAGTTGAATTTATTAACTGAAGTTAGTTATAATTCACTCAAATTCAAAACCGATGATTAACCGAATCACCTTGTCCACTAACATAGTTAATTAAATCATTTATAAGCGAAACCGATGGGTTATAAAAATCTAAAAGTCAAAAAATCGGCTGTAGGCTAAGTTATGAGTTATGACAATATGACCCATAACCGAGCATGTTCATCTCTATTAAGTGTATACATAGCCAGATCTTTAAAAGATGGCTGAAAAAATTGGATTCAATTAAAAGTTAAATAAATATAAATGAAAGAAGACTACTTATTTTGTGCCCAGAAAGTCTACATAATGTTTTCGAAATATCAATAAACTATTTAAATTTAATGTTTAAATCATAATGTAGTTTTATGGACCACAATATTGTTGCATGACTTGGACCATGTCAGACCATAATTTGGTAGCCAGTTATGTACAAATGTCAGTAAATTCAGTTTTATGATCATGTTTGACCAGGTCAAACTAGAACCAGGACTGAAATTTTGTAACATGGTGGCAATATAAACTAAATCTTTTACAATTTCGGAAAACAAGTCAAAATTTCAGATTTGCATCATCTTTAATGACTAAAAACCAAAACTTGAAGCCACCAAGAACAAAACTGAAGTGATCATATTACACAGCGCGTACATATCATTCATTCATTCATTCATCTTGAGTTTACAACACACAAATCTAAACAAAGACGAGTTTTTCTTCACACAAAAATGTAGCAACACAAACACAACAACTCGGTAAACAACAGCCATTAGTGAAAGGATCAGAAGATTCCTCCATTTTGAATTATCATCGGGTGAAATATCATAAACGTTATGAAGAGCTTGGTACCCGGATATTGTTCTAACTTGACCGACTGCAAATGATATCCCATCATACTCGTTCTCCAACAGACCCTAAAACACATAATTCAAAGTCAATTACTTTCCATGATTAGAAAACAGATCATGTTCGGGTCAACCTGTTTAATTAAATGAGTTGTGATTAGGTTGACCTGGTCAAACCGTTTAGTAAAACAAGTCGACCCGCTAACCCGTTCATGACCTTTTCAACCCATATTTTACCACCCACCAGCCCGGTTAAAATTCATTAACATGTTTAGATAAATGGGTTAAACGGGTCGTATTCATGTTACACAATTTGACGTATGTGCAGGTTAGGGTTGATGTTTTTGGCACGAATAAAAATATGTTCTATAACTCAACCCGTCAACCGGACACGATTGGCATCCTGATTCAATAGTCAACCGAACACTGATGCGCTATAAAGCAAAGTTTTTTTTAATGTATCTAAAAATAATATTAGCTATGATAAAATGAGTTAACGGCCCAGCCCGTGTTGCCATAGACTTGCCTGGATTGAATACGTGTGGAAAGCAATATAGGAAACAGGATACATCCAAACGGGTCCCGGCAAAGCACTTCGAATTCGGAAATAGCCCGCAGAAATCATCATCATTACCTGTAAAACATCATGCAGGTAGGATTTTAGATTCATAAGTTTTAAGTTGTTTGATCCTTACCGATAATCTTTTATGCATACACCCCCCTATATTATTTGATTCAAAGATTAAGATTACCATTCTAATAACATTGTTTATCTAATCATAATTAAACATTACTTATTCTTTATAAGTGTGCACAAAATCGAAATAACCGAATCGTAACCAGAAAAGCCGACATAATCAAACCGAAATAACCAAACCCAATAAAAAACTAACAGTTTGGTTTGAGCCCAAAATCAACCCATGCATACTCCTATTCACAATTATTTTATTAGAAAAGAAAAGAGTGTTTATGATCAAATGGATCCGACCTGGCGCATTAAAATTTATATAAAAAATGACCCATTTTAACCCCCCATTACCCAACTACCCACTGATCTTGACACCCATAATTTTAAGCATAACCCACATGTATAAACACGAGCGTTGAAATACTCCAGAAAGCATCTTGCAAAACGGTAGCAACGACGAGCACAAGTCCTTCGTTGACCAAAAGGCACATGAAGAAATTAAGCACAAAGTACATCATAAAGCTGAAATCGTTTCTAAGCCCCAAAAGAAAGTAGAAAACGAGACTCGATGTAATCGAGATTAAAAACAAGAACGGGAAACTGGCAAGAATTTGACCAGTTAAGAAAACTATTCCTCCTGAGTGTTGATTTGAATCTTCACAGGCATACACCTGCATTAAACATGTGAACGGTTTGACATGTTATATTTATGCTATTAACTTATGTAGATGGTAAAATTAACAATATTAAATATATAAATATACCTTAACCTCCTTTAATTGTGCAGGTACCCCAACAATGCTTAGGAGTGAAGCAAAAGAAACAAACACAAATATTGCTGCAACTCTTGTCTGCATAACGATTTGATCATCAAAATTATTTATAAATAAATGATGACTTAATACTCTATATAATAAACGAGCTCGAGCCCAAGCTTGACTAGGCTTGCAAATCGATAATTTTTATCTATAAGATGATATTTATTTTATAAAAAACTATTAAAGAATAACAAAATATTAAATATTTTCTTCTTTTTCTTTATGTGTAATATTATATATTTTGTTCTTGTTAAGAGTTCTAAAATTATATGGAAGTTTGAAATGATCCTGATCCTATGTAATTATAACTATAGCCATAAGACTATAACTAATATACACACACACATTATTGTACATGCATACAAATAAAATAACTAAATATCCAATAAGCGTATAATATTATGCATACCCCAACAGAAGACAAAGAATGGCCTAAACCCGAAAACGCAGTGCCAACACATAACGCAAGAAGCATGCAAAGAATCAACCGAAGCCAATAATATTTCCATTCCCGTGACATAATCAACAACGATCGCCAAGTCAGCACTGCAATTCTTGTAGCACTGTTTGCCTTTCCCTTGCTTTTGAGAGTCGGGCCTTCCTGTGACCATGATGTCATAAAGTACATTTTTAACACCCAAATTAATTATTATAAAATAAAAATGTAAACTTGAATTCATATTTTACTCTTTCGGTTAGCCTGTGTATCATAGTCTCGACTGCTGCTGCATCTGCTGAAGATCTATATGTTTCTTCAAGTGTACGGATTGCTACTGCTGTGTCCATATTAACATTTGAAAAATCCCCATTATCATCCTGAAAAAATAAATTCAAGAAATATTATGAAACGGTCGACTTGTGCTATGTTTTATCTATAACTGGTCAAACAGGACAAATATGAAGAAAATAGCTTAAAAGGATACACAGTAGATTGGTCGAAATCATCCAAAGTAGGGGTTTGCACGAAACCGATTTAACCGAACTCAGATGGTTTGGATGTTATATTTTTTAAAAATACCGACTTTTTTGTTCGGTTTCGGTTTTTCATCAACAAAAAAGTGAAAACCAATAATTAAGTATTCATCATTTAACAAAGATATTTAGGCCCAAATTCAATATTTTGAGCATTTTGTTTTTGGCCAACCAATTTTCAAGCTCAAATGATAAAACCGAATATACCGAAACCAAACCCATTATGAAAATCAAATTTCAGTTTTAGGTTTGATTTGCGCCTGAAACTGACTCATACACACCCCTAACCTAAACTGTACTTTTTATGCATAACACATCAAAACATCATGAATAACTTTATTTAGAAAAATAGGTTATTATTGATATATTATAACTTTTATATCATATTTGACAACAAATATTTATAAAAAAGACAGAAAAAAATATATATGTTACCTGCCAAGTTTTGCACATTGTAATAATCCGGTCAAAGTCAGTGTTTATTGCACGAAGAAAATGATCAGAAGGACTTTGCATAATCGGGCAAGGAAATCCAGCATTTGAGAAGTGCTACATGATCATAAAATATATTATGCATGCGTTCAGTAACTATATAAACATATAACAAAATGAATATTTACTTCAAACTTATTAAAACTAGATGATTTACCTGCAAACAAGCCAATGTCTCACCGAAAAACAATGTATTCCCGTTTGAAAGAAGACAAATCCGATCATAAAGACCGAACACTTCCGTGCTACTCTGATAAGTAGTGAAGATTAGAGTGCAGCCGGTGCTTGCAAGCTTCTTCAATGTCACCATCATTAAAAGTGCAGAAACACTGAAAATAGATTATTGTTACTTAGGAGCAAACTGATAAATTAAGAACGAATTAACACAAAATTTGTGGGTTTGGGTTTAAATGTTCAGTATAGACGGGCTTGTCAGTTTTGGGGTCAAACCATCATCAATCAAAAAATAAAAGGGTTAAACAGGTAACACACGAACCTTCCGGTTTGACACGAATGTTCGAGTCATGTTCGAGTTTATACGTCTGAAACAATTTTGGGGTTTTGTTCGTGTTCATGTCAACCCGCAAATATTCTTGTCGTGTTCAAATTTATATGTCAAACATGATTTTCATGTTCGGGCTCTGTCAAACTTTCAGGTCCGGGTTGTGTTCATGTCAACCCACGAATATTCATGTCGTGTTCGTGTTTTTGTGTTACACGTTAGGGTTCGTGTCTGGTGGATGACCGACCCGCGAACATGACCCGTTAAACAGGCAAGCAGATTTAGAGTTTTTACCTATCAAGATTATAAAGAGGCTCGTCTATAAACAAAACTTGTGGTCTCATCACGAGCTCTCTAGCAATACTGACTCGCCTTCTTTCACCACTCGGTAGACCCTTCATGTAACAATGGCCACCTATGAGTTTATTTGCATAGTCACCTAACGACATTGCATGTATAGCATCCTCTACAACACTCTTTTTCTGATAAAAGAAACCGGGAAGTTGAAGTAGTGCCGAATAGTATAAAAATTCACGCACGGTTAATGATCCGATGAGTGTGTTTTTTCTCTCAACAAATCCCTGTATATTGAAAACGAATTATTAGTTGGATGTTGCAGGACCCACAAAACGTAGTGATGTTTAATGTTAAATCTAGAGACCTACATAGGATCCGTACTGCAAGCTCGATTTAGCCCCGTTGACAAATACTTCACCATATGTTTTCGCTGAATCATCCAACCTTCCTAAAAGAGAATGAGAAGCTATTAAATCTAATCAAAGCTACAAATGAGTAAAATGTCGTTATCAAAATTAGCAATTAAAACAGAGAAAACTACAAGAAAGTGAACTTATCATACCTATAGTTAAAAAATGATAAGTATGTCATTAAATGGTAAAAACAGGAAACATGTTGCATTACATGGTTACAAATAGAATATTTTGGTAAGAAGATGTTGTATTAAATGGTAAAAAATGGTAAGCTGTTGCATTATATGGTTAGAAACTGCATCATTTTGTAAGAACATATTGCATTTAATAGTAAAAATGATACGCTGTTGCATTACATGATTATAAATTGCATATTTTGGTAAGGAACTATAGCATGAAATGGTTAAAAGATATAAGTTACGTGTGCATGTACAAAGTTAAAACTAAATTGCAAATTTTTGCAAGAATATGTTGCATAATATGATTACAAATTGCACATATATTTAGAATACGTCTCATTAAATAATAAATACTAAAGAACAATAACTAGTTGCATCACATGATTACAAATTTCATATTATGGTAACAAACTATTGCATAAAATGATTCAAAAAACGTTAAAATCACATTGTGCTCTTAAAAGTATGCTACATACCAGCAAGTGCTCTCAATAGGGTCGATTTCCCCGACTTCCCGGGGCCCATAATCACAGTCATCGTGCCAGGTAACGCATAACCATTTGAACTTTTAACAACCCGATCAGAATACTTTCGTTTACCCTTTATAGTAACTGTTAAATCTTTCCACACAACAGTAGCCCCTGCAATCTTTCTAGCCACAACCGCACTTTCCGGTAACGGTGGTGATGGTAGGGACCCACTGTTGAGCTTTGAAAGAGACGGTGAAATGGGAGTAGTGGCGGTGTTAATGGAGTCACCGCCCTCTTCCACCCTAACCTCCACATCTGCATTATTATCCTCCCCCCAATCGGGTGAATCTTCAAATGAAATCGATTGTCTTAACGCTCCTTGTTTTCTTAAGTAAAAGAAGTTACTTGATGGCACTCTACTTGCAGGACTGCTAGCTGAAGATGATGAAGATCTATAGTTTTCTGATTGAGATTGTATTTCTTCCATTATGATATCTAACTAGATACTGCATCAAATCATTCAAAACCCTGCAGCCATCAAGTTGGAAATTAACTATATGCCATAAATAGTTAAGAAATGTTAAAATACCAAGTTAAAGCCAGTATTGTAGAACTCGTGAACCGCTAGTCAGGCAGTGGGGTACCCAACTAGCGATTAATCGGATTATAATTTTTACATAAAATTTCAAAATTATATATCATCATCATCGTCATACTCAGTATATCTCATCAATAGCAAAGCTATGGTAGGGTAAGAGAAGGGTAAGATGTAGACAGCCTTACCTCTACCCCATAGGAATAGAGAGACTGCTTCCGGTGAGACCCTCGGCTCGAACATATAATTTTTCAAAATCAATATAAATGTTCACATAAATACTTCAAACATAAACAATTAAACGTAAACATAACAAATCAATGAGAAAACCAAGGTCCAATTGCCTTTAAAAAAATAAAAAAGAAAAGGTTCGATTTGGACCGGTTTGACCATTTTTGACCGACTGCAGACTAAAGTCACCGATTAGCAGAAAATGTTTAATCAGTAGCTCACCGACCAGCCGACGATTAATAATACTTATTATTGCAACACCGGTTAAAAACTAAAAGTACATAAAATAGCTCAAGACTTTTAACAAACACTTGGTGGGCATCTAACACATTCAAATCTACAAAATCAAGTCATTCCAAATACATTAAACTGTATCTAACCTAGTTAAATAAATGAACTTAAACCAAGATTGTATAAAATCTTCAACAAAAATAACCACCCAGAAACAAGAATCTTGAACTATAACTACACATTAAGTTCAAGAAACAACACTTAAATCAAACTGGGCCGAAATAATACTGGAATAATGAAGAAGAAGAAGAAGCTATAAAATGGAAGACAAAGATGGCAGTAGAGAGTGACAAAGTAACCTGGATCTGAAGAGAAGAAATCGACTGTTTGTATGTGTGAGAGTGGTGGAAGACAAAAGACAGCGTAGAGGTGAGAAGGCTCATCATTACTCCACTTGTGGAATGATTATTAGTTTTATAAAAACCTCTATTATTCTCTCTAATTGCAATTTGGGTTCCCGGTAGTACGGCATCAGAGTCTGTGAAATTTTTAACAGGGTTCAGCGGGTTAAGTTTTTCTTCGGCACCTGAGACTTAAAACTTTGTTTTTAGTATAATCGGATTTGTTATTCAGAAAGGGGTTGTGATACAGATTGTTGTTGGTTTACATGTCACTTTATTGTAATCAGTTTGTTCATATTGATCGTACCATTGCAATCTAATATTAACATGATTTTGGGTGTTGTGACGGGTAAAGCGGGTTGAATCCACTTAGACACATATTTTTTTAATTGTGTTGATGACTTGTTTTAACTTTGTTTCCCGAGTATTTACTAGTTTGTCTTTGTGTTGAGTTATTTCGAGTTATAAATTGTGAGTCCATGAATCAAGTCTATGGCAGGTGTGAACTAAGGTTAGGGTTATTCAACATTTTATTTATTTGTATAAAAAATTGTTTTCTGTGTGTTATATGGGATATCTTGACTTCATTAGTATGTTCTCAAAAGGATATAGTTTCACTACTATATCTTTAAAAAAAATTTGATATTACTACGCTTGTAACGTTTCGACTAAAATTATAGTTAACTCTGATTATGCATCCATCATTGTGTTATAATAGTATACTTTTACGAATTTTCTTCATGAAAAACTCGTTTAATGTAGTTTAGTTCGAGCTATCTATATGCTATAGAAGTCATTAAATTTAGGGGCTAACCTGTGAATTATAATTTACCTTGGTTGGAAATGAAAATCTTGTAGATTTTCTTAATTTATTTATTTATTTAATTGTTAATTATTGAGTCAAGTTATTCTATAAAGTGAAAACAAAAATGCAAAAAATGCAAATGATTTATACCAACAAAAAAAACCCTCATAAAAATAAATAAATAAATAATCATAACTCAAAATTTAATAAAAAATTGAAAATTTTAAAAACACAAAAATGTTTCCACCGTCTTTCTCGTCCTCATAAAAAAACACAATGTTTAGTGAAAAAATCGTCGTGTCTTTTTGTTTATCATTGTGTTTTGGGTTAATTTTCGTAATTGATTGTGTCTTTTTTCTTTATATTGCGTAATATTACTTGACATTGTGTTATATTTTGTTCGGTATTGTATTATATTTTACGATATATTGTGTTTTTTTTAGTTATAATTGTGTCTTTTGTTTATTTTCGTCATTGTGTATTTGATCTCGGCATTGTGTATTTTCGTCAAATTGTTTTATTTTTTTGTATTTTTAAAAAAAGTTGAACGAGAATAATAGTGAAAACATTTTAGTTTTTAAATTTTTTTCATTTTTTATTTATATTATGAGTTATAATTTTTTATTTTTTTGAATTTATTTTTAATAGATTTTTTGTATGATAACAAATACTTCTGATACTTTTTATATTTGTCTCCCTTTATATTTTAACACTACCGTTCAATTACTTTCTCTAAAGCAAACATATATTCTTTTCTGGAACATATAAATACTATATATGTTTCCTTCCTTTATTTTCATACTAATTTAAAATGGGTGAATAACATCTTTAATAACTTAGGAGAAAAGATATGGAACACCTTTTTATTTAATTTGAATATTTAAAAGAAAATATATATACTAAAGACCACCAAACAAGTAATTTTAAAATATAAAGTAAATTATTATAATTGAATTGTAGTTTACTCAAATTTTGGATCTCATTCATCAACTTTGTTCGTTCATATTGTAAATATTTTCACACCAACTTTTCATCATGACAACTATACGTTAAGCCTAAATTCGTAAAAAGCTAGTTAGATACATAGTTTGTTTTTTTTTAAATTTAATTTTATTTGTGAATTTATCTAATTTTTAATTTAATTTACTCTATAACTTAACTTATTTAAAAGTTTTAACGTAAAATAATTTTATGTATTGATCGTAAAATAGTCATCAACTCTTATCAAATTTATAAATGTTAAAACTTACATAAATAGGTTTATACATGTCTATTTTATTTTCTAAATTAATCATTTTGGTACACCCAATTGATGAACAATGATGTCTAATATTAAAACGACCGTCTCATGTCTTCTAGTATTGTAATGCTATGTAGATCTAGGAGGTTGTTCGGTAGCAAGTAGCAACGTCTAGTTCGCCGGTGTTCAATATTAGTTAAACAATTTGATTATCGATTCTCTTTAAAAGTATTAATATCAAAATCATATGTTTGACAGCCAACTTTCAAAAGCTTACTTTAACAAGCATATAGGACTTTGAAAGAGTAAATACGAATCTGAAAGCAAAATGTGTCACATATGTATAAGTGCATAACCATAATATAAGTCAATCAAATAAATGCGTGTCTTAAACTAAAAAGGAAATAGTTGACACTTGTAAACCTGGGAAGATATTTCTTTGAAGAAATTAGAACCAAATATGATGGAGCCCGGGTCTCACATATGAGCAACATGAAAATTGGCGGTTTGTTGCTTGATGAAGCTCGACAAGATCTTTCAGTCACTGTTTATAGCATGTTCTCTATGTGGGAGGAATGAATTGTCTTATACTCGTTATAGCATGTTCTCTATGTTAGGCTGTTAGCAGGTAGTTATTTCATTATAACCTTTTAAGACTTATCTAACTAGGTCCTTATTGAGTGATCAATAACTTTGCATGTTATCTACTTCTTAATTTGTTATACAATGTGTTTTGGCTCTGACACCCGAGCAATCCTACTCATTGGGTACCATATACATTGTCTTGGATTTCAAATGGCTTGATATTCCGGTGTTTTAGGATTGCAAAACCTAATGAGATTATCATATCTTTGGATGATTTATCGGTTCCGAGTAAGCGAAAACAACTTATGGAGGCTTTTATTCAAACAAGACATATTGGTGGGTTTTATGGGGATTCTGAGACGATTCCACATTGTGTCCGCTGAGGTCTCCCAAGGAGCTTTTATTTGATGTTATTCTTAATTATTCGTTTTTGTGATATTCGAATAGGAACTAGAAAGTGAAGTATAGTTGGTCCGAGCGCATTAAAAATCTCGCTCGTTTAAATTAACATAAACACTGAAAATACATCAATAGTGAATTTGTTTTTTAAGGGGTTGAAAGAAAAAAAACTTGTAATTTAGTCAACAAATATATATATTTAATAAGTTAAAGTTTATTGTAAATTTAAAGTTAAGTTAATCTTGCATTTTCATCTAGTAATATCATTTTTTATAAAACCTTAATAAAATTAACTAATATATAATAAAAGATTTAAAACCTTAATTTTTGCAATCATTATTTATAAATCAACGTGAAAATCGGTTACTTATAAATACATAATATTATAACCAATACAATATATTTATATAAAAACAAAATAACATATTTTTGCTGGCATTTAGTTTTTTTTTAATTAAAAAATATATTAAAAAGAGAACATGAAAGATTAAAAAGAAAAAATAAAATACAAAACTATTAATAAGAAAGAAATATATTTAATATGATAGGGAAGAGAGAAAATTTTGTAAGAAACATTTTGATAATGACATGTGACATTAGAAAACTTTATTTATTTTAGATATAGATTATTGTATACTAACCAAGGCCAATGGATTGAGGGTTGTGGAGGTAATCCCTAACCAGGCTTGGCCCAAAAAGGTTAGGGTTTAATAATGGAGGTCATGAGTGCTCTATATAAGGGGGATTTATCTCTCATTTGAAATGACCATTGGCCTCCGACATATTATTGTGTCTATCAACAAGAGGAAACTCTTATCAGTCATCTCCACTTCCTTCTAGGGGTGTGGCCGACCTGAAATTACCCGAAAACCGGACCAAAATTTAACCGAAACCGAGAGCAATATGCTGCGTAGGGTCGGTCTTCGGTTCCAGTATATTTGCATTTTCGGGTTTGGGTGGTCTCGGGTCGGTTACCCTGAAAATCATACAAAACCCGAACCCGACCAAACATATAATCAAAATCCAAGCAGGTGAGGCCGCCCATGAATTATCAGCCTCAGATGGCTTCATATAAGCAGTTGCAACTTAAAGCGAGAGTGGCGGTGAATCTATGACGATTTGGAGAAGTAATTGAATGTTTGAGTCTAAGGTTATCGGGGATAACTGTGTGTGAGAGAACATAGTAGAAAAAGTTGTATCATATCAATAAAGAAAAAGGATCATTACCCGCTAGTAATATCTTTTCTTTATCCATAGGATAAAACTACGTTCTATAAATTAAAAATAAATTTATTATCTAATGTTCTCAAGAACGTGTTTGTTTATCACACACTCTGTCACACGCCACTTCTCTACCCTCTTAAAACAACCAAATAGATAGTTTCGTAATTCACGTCCCACCGCCTCTCTAACCTTCTACCTCGCCTTCATACATGCATGAAGATGAAGATGAAATCCACTTCGATGAAGACATCGTTCAAAGTTACAGCCTAACTAACACTTGCTTGTAGTTTAAAACAGGTTTCGGTCTTTCTTCAATACCCGGGCATATACCTTTCCCACTCTCACTCCTCCCTCATGCATGTTGACATGAAGCCCGGTTTTAGATACAAATTTAAAATAGACACGTTTTACTTTGGTATATATATAAACATTTCAATCATTTTTTACCTTGAAAAACACAAGCAGGAGCTAATATTATTTTAAGTTTGGTACAAGGCATACCTACCCCCCTCATGGATCTCGTTTGCACTTCCCTATAAAACAAACCAATCATATATTTCCACTCACCAAAAAGAAAAGGAAAATAAAAAGAAAAAGAAACAACTAAGATGCAAAACCAAACATTTGTGTCCTCTTCATCCTTATTATTTTGGCTTCTTTTTCCACCATACTTGTATCCTCTCAAAGCATCGTTACATCCTTGCCCGGTTATCCTGGTCCTCTCCCTTTCAAACTAGAAACCGGGTACGTACTTATCTACCTGCCTATCCATATATATATATATATATATATATATGGGATAGTTAACGTATAAATGAAATTAACGTGTTAAACGTGAGAATCATGTAGAGTAAATACATATACAAGTAGAGTAATTATGTAATTACATCATACAGTAATTATTATAAAGCAATTACATAATTACTCTACTTAATTCTCACGTTTAGCACGTTAATTTCATTTGTATTTGATTCAAACTCTATGTGTGTGTGTGTGTGTATATATATACAGAGAGAGAGAGAGTGAGGATAAAATAAGGAGTGAAGTGCGTATAAGAAGTGTAAGAAGTAATCTGGTGCATTATATATGTTGATATGATGGTGGATATGAAAAGTGTGTTTATTGTGCGGTGTGTTTTAATTCAGTTGCGGTGTGTTTGTATATACCATATGACATATGTATGTAGAATTTGCTTCAAATTAGTAAGGCATATATATATGATGGATGAGGTACATCGGAGTAGGAGAAGATGAAGCTGTGCAGCTATTTTACTACTTTGTTGAGTCCGAAGGGAACCCGGATGAAGATCCACTTATTATTTGGCTCGCCGGAGGACCCGGTTGTGGCACTCTCCGGGCATTCTTTTTTGAAATAGGTACGTCTACGTCACTGCTAGCTAGCTTAATATTAATTAACTAGATCAACGTTATTTTAAGTACTATTTATTAAACAAAATAAATACGCAAAACCATTATTGTGTTTTGGTTTTAATTATTTTATTAATTAGTCTACTTGATCATGTGTTCGATCTATATAATATAGAAATGATTTTATTAATTTAATGCTGCCTTTCTTAAATGACATGCATCAAGCATGTACGTGTGAGATAGCAAGAGTACTACTATATTAAATCTTACGTCAGATCACTATATGCAACCCTTTTGAATGCTTTTGATGAGTTTTGCTTCCATCCAACTATGTACTATTTGTTGCACGTGCATTATCCATAGATATAATTAAAAAGTTATGTTTTTTTAGTAACGTAGCAAGATATCTATCAAGTATTCAAGTCAATAGAGTATAAATTTGGTTTATATAGTTGTATTTAATAAATCTATAAGTACTATCAATGATTATTATTATTTTATTAAACATAGTTATTGTCATTTATTGTATTTAACAATCAAAATTTATGGGTGATCTTTATCCATCTCTGGCACTCAACTACTCCTCGTTTATTTTTAATTACAACTTGTGTGACAACTTGGTGGACAAAAATAAACTAATATAAATGAAGCATCATCGTTATTTAATGTTAATTAGGTAAATAACAGCCTGTCTTTCTTCAAACTGTTAGCTTACCCATTTTGAAACAAGTTACAGAAACTAGAATTATAGATAGTATTGTGAAGCAAAGGCATTAAGTTATTTATGGGTGCAAATTAAATAGGCCGAATTAGTTGTCGAATCGAACATGGGGAGATGGTGTGCATTTAGTTTTAATGGGTTGTATTGGTGGGGATTTAAGGTATAGGCGTGGATGCAATAGGCTACAATGATGGTTGTATTGTTGTAATAGTTGCCACTAGCAACTTGCTAGGGGTGACTTGTTTTCGTTATATAGCTCAAATAATTGTTAGAGTGAATTGCGGTTTTCGTCAACGTTGTTTGTTTAAATATGTGGTTTAGTCCAATAGTTTCAAATTTGTGATTTTCGTCCATGCGGTTTCATTTTAGTTGCAATTGAACCTGAATTCATTAACCCCGTTAAATATGGTCGTTAAACCCATCAGCGTGCACCTCACGTGAGGGACAGTTTTTCCTTTTCCCCAAATACACCCCAGCCCCTCACGTGAGAGGCTTGCGAATTAGGACTGAGGTTTATTTAGGGAGAAAAAGGACAAAACTTCCCCTCACATGACGTGCGCGTTGATGGGTTAACGAACATATTTAACGGAGTTAATAAATTCGGGTTCAATTGCAAATGAAATAAAACCACATGGACGTAAATCGCAAATTTGAAACTATTTGACCAAAACCGTAGATTTGGACAACCATAAGGACGAAAACCGCAGTTTACTCTAATAATAATAATTATTATATTGTGAAAATGAAGGGAGAGTCACAGAATTAGAATTTATGTTAAGAATGAAAAGAAAGAAGATTTATTGACATTGTAATTTGGTATGGGTTTGATACACTTATTTATTCCTAAACTAGGTTAGAACCCGTGTGATACACGGGTTGATAAAAAACAAAAGAAATAATTAGATATATATTGTACCTTTTCATCAAAAATAATAGTTAACATCTCAATCCAAATAGTCTAAAATTAATAAGCGATATCGATTGCTCAAGTTTTGTTCAATAATTTATATTGCATACAAATAAACAAACATCTCTATATGTGTTAATTAGTCTCTAATGCTTGCAGCTAAACAATTCATATGCCACTTTATTTAAAACTAAAACTTGCAGCTTCTAATTTCTACAAAACCAAACTATACCTAATGAAAGAAACCAAGCTGAACTTCCTTTCATAACCTGAGAATTTATAAACACAAATGCATAAGATAGAGAATTTATTTTGTTCTTTTTATAAAAAGACAATAATATCTTCAGTGACAAAAAATCACCTAGAATATAAACACACCTAAGCCTAAATGTTATCAAATGCATAAACTTCAAATATGTCTCTTTTTACTGTTAGTGTAAAACATCATAAAATGCATAGATGGTTGAAATAAAAGAAAACATAGTCACTAACCAATTTAACAAATGACATCAAATATGATCACCATATGGTAAACAAACTTTATTTATAATACAAAAGACTTTCTAAATAAATTTTGTATGCCAAAAATGACTTAACTAAAAATATTAACATTACATTTTTAAATATAACATATCCATACTTTTTTTAGTGGAAAAAAACATATGTTAATTTTGTAGCAGGCAACTGTTACGTGTGATGTTGAGCTTTGATCAAATTATATTGCTCTACTGCAATAATTTTGAAAAAATTTATATGATATCCATCGAGTCTAGAATCATTTTTCCATATAAGCAAGTGTAGAAGCATGTATCTGAAGGGTATAATGGTTATAGATAAAACAAAAGCCACAAGTAGATCTTGACTACCTAAACACAAACACTGATGTCAAAGTTGGTGTGGGTGATATGAAACTGCATTATAATGTACAGACTGAAAAGTTATCTATCTGGGGTTCTTCTTTTTGTTATCACGAATAATTTTTCTTATACGTCGGTTTTCCTTACATATATGTAAAGGTAAAAAAGTTTAATAAGTAAGCTTACAATTTGTGATCAATTTTCGTTGTGTAGAGGCGAAATTCTCATTGTTGATACCTATATTAAAAAAAACGAAATATGCTAATTGTATCAAATAAATAAACAATATGATGTAATCAATATCAATAATGAATAGTAAGAATAAGAGTTTAGAGAAATATACCATCACTACTATTAGATATAGGTATTCGCAACACATGCAGTATTGGTAGATGTAGAATACATCATAGTGTCACCATTGAAGGACATCATCTCCTTAAAAACAATAAAAGTCCGTAAATATTCATTAAAAATTCACTAAGAATAAAATAAATTCAAACCTGATTGACGTATTTGTTTGTTGTTAAGTCAGAGGGTGTTAAGTTCCGAATTTCATCATTGACATTCCCTGTCCGAAGTCATTTATTGGATAATCTATAAAACATCCAATCCAATATATTATTAACCAAAGAAGTGATGATATAATTATTGTATGTAAGGCTATTTGGAACCGATATTACCTAGATGAAGAAGACGTAATATGATTGGTAATTGCTTTAAATTTGTTAATGAAAACTATAAAACAAAGATGAATAAAAATCTAAAAAAAAACTATTGAGCCTGTGATCATATCTCTATGGTATTTTGCTGTTTTAAGAGATAGTTTTCTTTATAAAATATGTGTGTATAATATATTGGATTCTTAAACATATATTTATTGTTCTAAGAAATGGTTATCTTTATTGTTCTTTGATATTTAGTAACTATCAATTTAGGTTTTTTAAATTGAATTAGGGTTTCAATTGAAATTCAAAAGTTTACAAAGATTGATCGAATACATGTAATTTGAATCAGATTTATATATCCGATTAAATAATTAAAAAGACTGAATCAGACTGAACCTGTTAATAGAATTACAAAGATTGATCGACTAAATCAGATTGCATAATCAGATTCGAAGATTGAGCAATTGAACCGATTAATACAATTAGAAAAATTGATCGATTGAACATGTTAATAGAATTATAAAGATTGATCAGTTTAACCTGATTTAACCTTGATGTGAAGATGAATCGATTGAATCCGATTGAAGCTGCAAATAAGATTGAATTTGTTTAGGTGAGAAGATTGAATATATGAATCCACAAAGGTTTGATAGTTACATGTTTAGTTGATTGCTAGGGTTAGAAGCTGTTGAGTGCTGATAAACATATCTCTAAATATGAAACTGCGATATTGATTTTGAAATAGTCAGATGTAGATGTGAATTATAATATTGAATTAAAATTAAATAAAAATTGTTAGGAATTGCCATGTGGCATTTTAAAGGATTCTGGTTAAATAAAAAAAGTTGATTTGAAATCCACTCATTTATTAGTAAGAGAGATTAGCTAAACAAAGACATTTATTATCTATCTACTTGACCAAAACCTAAGATTATTATCTTAATTTGAAGGATAAGTCTTTAAGGAATATTCATATGTTTAATTTTGTGTGTGTATAAATAGGTCCAATGCAACTTAAGTATGGGAGTTACATGGATAATGTTCCAGCATTACAACTGGATCCAAATTCCTGGACAAAGGTACATATATATGTTTTTCATTTAATTAAGACGTACGTTTCCTGCCTTGTGCTGCAATTAATAATTAAAATCATGCATGTTTTTTTTGTTATGGGTGATTTGTGAATTAAAAGGTGGCAAATATTATATATCTGGATGCACCAACATTAACTGGATATTCATATACTACAACTCCGGATGCCGCGCATTCCAGTGATACAGAATCAGCAGCACAAACAGCTGAATTTATGAGAAAGGTTGGTTAATTATATATATAGTATAATTTAATTAAAAAATCACTACAAATAAAATGCCATTTAGTGGCACACGTTTTTAATGGTATTTAGCTTTTATGCCACTAATTTAAGTTTTTAATGACACTTTTGTATGCCATCTTTTCTTATAACACATTTTTAGTGGCACTTAGATTTTGTGCCACTAATTTATGATTTTAGTGGCACTTCGCGAATGTCACTAAAAATCTAGTGTCACACGTTTTTAATGGCATTTAGCTCTTGTGCCATTAATTTAGGTTTTTAATGGCACTTTTCGTCTGTCATCTTTGCATATAACACATTTTTAGTGGTATCTAGTTTTAATGCCACTAATTTATGATTTTGGTGACACTTTGCGTATGCCACTAAAGTCTAGTGCACACGTTTTAATGTCATTTAGCTCTTGTGCCACTAATTTTAGTTTTTAATGGCACTTTGTGTATGCCACTAAAAGTCTAGTGCACACGTTTTAATGTCATTTAGCTCATATGCCACTAATTTTAGTTTTTAATGACATTTTGTGTATGCCAACTTTGCTTATAACATATTTTTAGTGACAGTTAACGCCACTAACCGAAATACTCAAATAAAGAGATTAGTACTCTATTCTAATAATAATTGTACAATTGCATCATGGTGGTGAGATGAATTGAAAGTCAAACCGTGATAGGCCCGTCTGATATAACCGAAAGAATATTATTAAGTTCAAAGTCCAAATACTTAAATAAAGAGATTCGGTGGCCCATCTTCAAATGTATAATTTGAATATTGGCTAAACCAATGAATATGCTTGAAACTTCTTTTGTTCTTTTTAAACCAATAATTATAATCTATTAATTCTATTAGAACTATAATCTATTAAATCAATTATAACTATAACCCGCTATGGATGATGCTGGATTAAGTGATTAACACACCCCTATCCCACTGTGATTTTTAAAACAGGTTTAAAACAGCCTAACTAACACTTGCTTGTAGTTTAAAACAGGTTTCGGTCTTTCTTCGATACTCGGGTGACCGAGACCCATAATACCCGAACCCGAAGTGACTCAAACGGGCAGGTCTTCGGTCTTATTTCTGTGATTTTTTGGGTTTCGGTCCGGGTCCGGAAAATCTCGGTTCGGGTCGGGCCGATCCAAATGCACACCCCTACTTCCCTTGCCTTCCCTAGCAAGTCTCGAGCAAACCGGAAAAGAAGATCGAGGTGTGAGTTCTTTCATCATGAAGACCGGAGAACATTAATCTGAGCCCACCGGGGGTTATATTGGTGATTATCCGGTCTCGGTTGAGATATCAAGATAAGCGTACCTCGGGTTAGTTTCATGTTCTTCAAGGATCGTTGTTTTGAAGTCGGGAACAATTCTCAAGTGAAAGTATTGGATGTTTGTCAAGAGGGCACACTTAATGCTAAAGTGTTTGTTGATGTAAGTGTTAATTACCCGTTCTTGTTTTTTTTAGCTTGTTCATACTTGTTTGTGTTAATTAAATTGTGTTTTTATAGGAACAGGGGCTTGCTGATGTACTAGGTCCTGTTATAGGCCCTGAAGTTGAGAAAAAAGAAGAGTCAAAATCCCTTAATTAAGGTAACATATTCTCTTCGTTTTTTCTTGTTACATCTTATAAATAATGATAACT